>NW_026775376.1:549811-611042 GCF_030867095.1 Alligator mississippiensis | reverse complement strand
AGGCTTCTTTCTGCGCTCCAAAGGACGTGTCTTGGTGCTTTGTTATGCTGATGTGGAGATGGAGAACAGAAGCTGGTACCTGATGTTCTTCCTTCTTGCCCTTTCCCCAGCATTTAGGCCAGAAGGTCCCATTGTCACCATCTTCCCTGACTTGCCATGTAACAGAGACCAGAGAATCCCATCCTGTGACTCCTGCCCCCAGCCCCCAACTTGTGGCTAAGCTGCACATGACCACAGCATATGGCAAAGTATCAAGTGTTCAAAATGTCAGAAAACCACAAAGGCTGCCTATAGACATGCTTGGGTACGGAGGGAGGGTGTTTCAATTCGAGCGGTTCTAATTGGTAGACAATCTAGAGCCAACACTGCCTAGGCCCAGACCTATTCAATTTCTTAACTTGAATGGATGCCTTTTCCCTTCCCTCCATTGCAACAAGCCATGACATACCTGGAGGAGGTTATACAAATTACAGCAGATAAAACATAAGCGGGGAGGGGCGGGAGGGTGTGGGGCGAAGGGTGCACCATGGGTAACATGAGAAGGAGCATCTGTTACAAAGCACCAAACCAGATGGGGGACAGGGAAAAAAAACAAGGATGATGTCCTACTAGGGAATGGGGGGAGGAAAAGAGAGAGGGTGTTGCCATAACCTGTGCCCATTACAGCCCATCAAATCCAGGTATGGGGACCAGCAAGGATGATGTCATAATGCACAATTACTACAGACCTCCAAATAGCCTGGGGGATGGGCAGACTGCACGGGTGATGTCAGAATGCATCGCTATGACAAACACCAAACCAGGGAGTTGCGGGGAGGGGGAAATAACAATGTCAGAATGGGTGTGTTGGAGACCTCCAAACTGGGAAGCTGGGAAAAGAAACGGTGACATTGACATTGCAATGGGAGTTTAACCAGTCAGCGGGAGGGAAGGACACCAGGGATGATGTCACAATGTGTCTCTTACAGACCCCAAATGGGGTGGGGGAAGAGTGGGAGACTTAAGCGAAGAGGAGCAGGCTGATAGAAATGGTCAGGGAACAGGAACATGGCGGAAGGATTTGAGTGCGCAGTTAGCAAGTGTGCAAATGAAGAGCAGTTTAGATAGTCACTTGGCTAGGTCACAACAGGGACCCGTGCACACAGCCTCAATCCAGCACACCCCACACCTGGCTGGGCTCTAAATAAAGGACATACTGAGGGTCCTTCCAGGCCTATAATTTGATGAGTAAGTAAATGCAATGTCCCACCCCTACTCCACCCAGTACCTTCTCTGTCTGCAACTTTCCTAAGGAAAATCAGTGGATTCCCAGCAGTTGGGTCCCAGGAGTGGAAAAAAATGACTGTTTCTGCACAGTCTAGCCCAAGAGCACAACAAATCCTGAAGTCTCTGCAGACAAGAGAGGAGAGGATGTTGTATGTAGAGAATGGGTGAGTTGAGCCCAGGAGGGGGAGGCCCCTCGCCCCATGCCTTGCCCCAGAGCCAGGCAATGCCCTCCCCTGAGGCAGATCAGAGTTGGGGTCCCCTAGGGGGCAAAAGCTCCTGCCCCTTTCTCCACAGCCACTCGGCTCTCTCATCACAGCCATTTCTTCCACCCTCCTTGGCATTGCCCTTCTCCTTCCTCACACCAGGGCCACTGGGCTCTAGTCCTCACCTCAGCCAGGGCTGCCCTAGGGGCCAGCTCTTTCCAGTCCTTGGGCCGTGCGGGCATGGATGGATCATGGTCACAGACGAGAGGAAACAGTCTGTGGGCTGGAAATGGACCCAGAGGCTGCCCCACAGATTCACACTCGGTTGGGGGCACCGTGTGCCCAGACGGATCCATCAGTCCTGAAAACAAGCAGACTAAAGAAAGGAGACTGCCAGGAGCTCACCAGGGCTGCTGCCCTCGCCTGGGCACTCCAGGTCGCAGTGGGCACCAGGGCAGCCGGGCAGCATTGTGACATCAGCCAGCTCCCAACAAAGGGCGGTGAGGCCAGCAGCGCAGATCCCTGCCCCAGAGGACGTGATTCTCACCCTCGTGCTCCAGGCTCCCTCCACGTGGGGAAATAGTCCCCATTCAAGGCCCAGGTTGAACCAACAAAACAGTGAGGACAAAACAGCGAGAAACTATAAAGAGTAGGGAGAGATGTTACAAGGCCATGGAACTTGTTGCATTACCCAGTCTTTATACCACCAACAATTAATCAACATGTTAGCAATGACTGCTTAAGTGTTATCAATAAGTAATCACTAAATTGTATATTTCCAATGACATTCAGTTTGCGTTGTTAAATATGAACAATAACACTAGGAGCAAAAACAATTTTGAGAATATCTTTTCTTGGAGGGACTTGAAATCTGGGCAGAGGTGGTGGAGAAGTAAGATGCAGATTCAGTAAGGGCATCTTGTGCCCAAAAGCTTGTCAGCTGCATTTCTTAAGTTTGGGGTTTGACTGATAAAATGTATTGTCAAGCAAATCCACAGGACTCCCAGCTACACCCCAGTACAATGCTCACCCTAATGTGCACACGTGTTTCTATCACAGATGCAGAGCTCTTCCTCAGCACTGAATGATGAAGATGGGATGCACTGCGTGTCCACGTCACTGCTCCCTGTGTCAGCCCTGGCACCCCAATCTGGTGTGGGGCTGCCCCTCTGCTCTGCAGGGTCACTTCCTCACTCCTGGCCCCGCACTGTTGGTATTTTTCAGGCAGTCGGATCCTTCTGCTCTGGGGTCAGTTGTTGTGTGGGTCAGAGGTCGCTCTCCGGTTCTGGCCTCCCTTCCCTGTCCCATGGGATTTTCTCTGTGAAGCATTTTGATGCTGCCTCCTAAATCAAATGTCACCACCCTTGCCCCCAGACCACAATCCCATCTCATCTGCACACGGAGTTCATTCAACTCTGCAGCAGGCCATGGCCAAATCCTTTCGGCTTCTTCCTGGCGGTCTCCACGGCATGAGTGGAGGGAAGGGCCACCCTTGGGGACTGTCTGCTGTCTTGCACACCCTGCAGTGCTGCCACTTGACACCAGTGGGCAGGACCCTCGCAGCTGTGAGGAAGGGCAGGAGCCCAGGACCTGGGGTTTGGGGTTTGGGCTGCCAGGGCCAGCCTGGGCGGGTGGACTCAGTGTGCATCAACTTGTACTGAGACCAGTGAGTGCCAAGTGAGCTAGGTCAAAATGGTCTTGGGGAGAAGGACGAGGTTAGAGAAGGCAGGGCTTGGGTGCTTGGACTCCTGGGCTCTCTGCCAAGGTCTGGGAGGTGAGGAGGGCCTAGTCATTAGAGCAGGGGGTGGTGGAGCACGGACATAGCTGGACAGACAGAGGGTTGGGGGTGGGGGGCAAAAAGCCATGACCTCATATACAAAACTATGTCTACTTGCATTCACCAGCCCCTACACACCACTGCTCTGCACCATGGACCCACCCCCGTCTCAGGCTCTGTTCCTGCCTGAGGAAGAGCTTTCCAGGGACCCCAGGGAGTGCTCCCCTCAGGGCAGGAGACCTGAGAGTAGGGGGGCAGGGGGAGCTCCAGTCATAGGGAGACAAGAGCCTGTGTCAGTGGATCATGCCCATGGCAGAGCTGTAGCACAGGCAGGGATGCATGTCTCAGCACAACTGATGACATCTGTGGCATGTTTCCAGAAGTCCTCCAGCTTGACAAGGTATTGCCTGAGTCAAGGGTGACGCGTAGTGGGTGCATGTGGCTGTACATACAAACCCTGAGTGTGGCGGTGCACCCCCTACAGAAAGGTGCCGCCAACACTGTCGGTGGTGCTTGCAGGCTAGTTGCCGCTCCCCACCCTGCTGCCAACGCCGCTGGCGGCATCTGCGGGCAGTCCGCGATCCCTGCTGGAGGCTGCCAATGTTGCTGGCAGCATCTGCGGGTGGTCCACGACCCCGGTCAGCGCTCGCCACGCCACCCTCCCCCTTTACCTAGGCCATGGCAGCTTCTCCTGATGGAGTTTTATGTGTTGTCATAGGTCCTGCCTAGAGATTTGCAGCTGAAGGGGCTGTATTTGTGCAGGGGACAGACTGGTGCCATCCTGAGCATACAGCTGAACAAACTCCTTTCTGAAAGGCACTTTCCAAGGTTCGCATTTGCTTTCACACTTGTTTCCCCAGGCCACCAAGTGGCAGTCTGATGAAGTAGCCTAGAGGTGAGGGGCCCTATGCCCCCCCCACCCACTCCCTGAGCCCAACCCTCTGCTTACCTTGTCCCTGATTAGGTGCCTGGCTTCCCCAAGGATGGCATAGAGGATGATCAGCGCAACACGGCTGACACACATGCTGATGTCCAGCAACCACAGAACCTGGCTTCTGTAGTTCAAGAGAGACATGTTCCCCTCCTCGAGAGCATGGTGGCAACCCAGCAACTGCTTCTAAAGCATGCAGCCTCTGAATCAGAGCTTCCTAGACTGCAAACCCTGGAGGCTGCAAGACGGAGAGGAAAATTGCAAAATACCTTGGTCTGATCCTGGTTGCACTGCCTTTCAGCATCCACAGTCAAGCACTGCTTGACACAGGATGCTGAACAAGAGGGATCTGTGATTTGACCCAGGAAACTAATTTTTATGTAGTAGGGGCAGCCAGAGCCTCAGCCCCAGTCGCCTAATGGATAAGATACTTGCATTTAAAGCCAGGGGTTGTGGCATCATGCCCCACCTGAGGTGCAGTGATCTAATCCTTAACCCAGACGCAGAAAAGAAAAGTATGTCCTCATTGGCCTTGTCAGAGTTGGGCAAACTGGTCTGTACTTATTTTTAAGAACTGAGTTCAAGGAACTTCAACTTTAAAAAAAAAGGACATCATAAATACAAGTATAAGAAGGCTGAGCATGCTAACAAGGGATGAATAACTGGGATGTCTTGGTAGATCTCTAGAGTGCCTGTGAGTCTGCAGGGATAAGCATGCAAGCAAGTTCAAATGCCTCACCAAAAAGAGGTGGGCATGATTAGGGAGTGTTTAGTGCATGTTGGCTCAAACTTGGTTTGGTCTTGTCCAGAGGACTGTGAACAGTTCTGGCTTCTGTCTTTTAAAACAGACAGGGAGAAGTTAGAGAGGGTCCAGAGGTGGGCAGCTACGATGGTCCAAGACCTCAACAGCAAATCATACAATAAGAGGCTGTAGAAGCAAGGGCATATCATGGCAGTCTTGCAGTACTAGCAGGGCTGCCATACAGAAGAAGGAAAGCACTGTTTTTCTCTTGCTGCAGAGAGGAGGATGCAGGCCAATGCTCTGAAGCTGTAGCAAAAGAGGATTAGGTTGAATATCAGGGAAAGTTTCTCCACAGGGGAAGAGCCTGCCTAGGGAAGTTGTGGACTCTGCATCAGTGGAGTTGTTCAAGAGGTTGTGCAGCAACTCCTCACAGAGGATCGAGGAAAAGCTATGCCTATGTTGTACCATGGGTATTTCCCAGGCTTCTGCTCATTGCCTCCTGCCCCACTCTCAACTACATGTCTCATGACATTTTTAAGCCTTCCTCAGAAGTATTACGTATTGACTGGAGCCAAGGCTGGGGATTTTGATGGATGTGCCTGTGGCAGGCAAGTAGGGGGAGCTCCTGTGCTGAGCCACCCACCTCATTGCACCCGATCACCTTCCAGGCTCCGAGTGCCTCCCTGGGAGCGCCTCAAGTCTGGCCGACCCCTTTCCTGGAGCACAGCCGCTACCCTGGGGGTAACGCCGCCACCACCCAGGGTCTGGACTGATCCTGGCTCTGTGCCCCCTGGGAAACACAGGCCTAGTAGCCCTTGAGGGTACTCGACCCACTTCAAGAACTTGGGGTGCTTCCCTTCATCTGCAGCAGAAATCTAGCTACTGTCCCATTAAGTCTCCCGTGCTAGGTATACAGGAGAACTTGATTGGTGACAAGGAGTAGGTTTGGAATAGGATACAGGTTAGAGTCATATCAAAGAAATCCCATAGAGCAAACGGGGTGGCTTTGTAGCCTTTGATCACGCATCTGAGTTACTGCAAGGTATATATCTAGTTAGATCTCAGGTAGCTTACTCACGAGTATCATCCAGAGGCAGGTGGGGATTCCCTCTGGAGGCAGGCAGTTCATTGATCGTGAGTTTCAAGAGAGAGAGCAAATTTCAGATGGTCCAGCTTTTCTCTCTGAGTTCTTTCATAATGACTACTGCCCCTTCTCCTGGTCTGTCCTTAACTTATGTAAACCTTATGACCTTATTTACACGGTCCAATGGAGGCCAGCACCTGTTGGCTGCCAGCCAACGAATTTGAAATGCATCACTGGTGGCCAGGTAGACTGGCATTGCTTGGAACAATAGGGAGGCTAAGCCCTGAATGTGATGCCAGCCATGTAGGCAGAGGGAGCAGGTTTCCCCACTCCCTCAGCAATGTATCCAGCTCAGGTTACAACTCAGGGTTAACTAAAGAGATGGGATGTCTTCCCTCTCCAGGGCCATGTTAACCAAATTGTCACATAGCAGAGTTTTTGGGGAGAGACAGAGGTGGCATTCTGCCACAGTGCCAATGCACCTGCTGAAAAAGCTGGTAGTTCATGCTCCAGAAAGAGGGCCTTCCTTTTTGCTCAGTGGTATGGCCTGGGTGGAGAGGTTGCCTTCCTCTGTAGAATCATAGCCTGAAAGAAACATAGCATTTCAGGTTTGAAAAGGACCTCAGTTCACATTTAGCCAATACCACCTAGCAGAGGGTACCCTCTGCCCCATGGCTGTGCGAAACACAGTCCTCAAAGGGCTTCACTCCTTGCCACCTGCAATGGCACCACCCACAGAATGGGGCTCCAGGGCATGAGCTGGGTGGACTGTGACAGGGGAGCACAGCCGACCCCAAGTAAGTCATGCATGAGGTCAGCGGGAGCCCGTACACTGACTGGGACTGGGAATAGGAAGTAGGGAAAGAGGACGCGTGAAGAGCTCCGCAAGGCCAGAGCAGCATGCCTGGAGTTGGAGAAGAGAGAAGGATGGATGGAGGGCACAAGCAGTGGCTGCAGAGCAGCAATGTGGGCAGAGAGGTGGGTGGGATCAAGGAAGCTGGAATCCCCAAAGTGGGAGCAGGGTAAGGGAACAGTCCCCACACCCACAAGCTAAGGAGCTGTGTCCCTTGACAGCCAATGAGCTATGGGGCTCTGGGGGAAAATACATGGTGGCAGGCATCAGAAACTGTACAGAAAGTCCCCAAGGCTCCCCAACACAGGACACAGAGCACCACACAGCATGGCGCACTGTTTTACTGTGGCTTGAGGGACAGCCCATGGCCGTCTTTCTGAAGAAGTCCCCAGAACTCAGGGACTCCTCCTGGTCTCTCAGATGGACACTGGCTGTTTGTCACCATCCCTTCAGCTGCATGGAGCTGCTCTGGGCAGTGGTCGCCTGTCCCTTGGAATGGTTTTCTGTAGCACTTGGTGGAGATGCCTGCAGAACGGGGAAACCCTTGAACCATGAAGCAGGATGTCCGGCTCATTCTGTCCCCTGGGGCCTGGCACTGAAAACACACTGGTAAAGGTATAATTGTAACCAAGGTTTCAGGGCAGTGATTGACAATTCCTTTTTCCCCTTCCTGAGGCCACCGTCCCTTGTGGGCTATCCAAGGCACCTGTCCAACGGGCCAGGCCATGCTACTGTCAACTGCGAGCTCTTGTAGAGTTGGAGGAACAGCATTACTCTTCTGCCATGCTGCATCTCCATCCTTTTCACTGGGTGCCTATTCTGGGTGGGCCTACCAACAGGCTCAGAGGAAACAGTTAGACACTCTTGGGAGGCTGCCATTACCAAGTTAGGCTCTTTCCTTTGAATTCAGAAACCCCCTGAGTGCAGATTCCCATGCCTACAAATGCCAACTGGAGTATTTCAAAGGATGTGAAGAAGGGATGAAGAAAAGATCCAAAATGTGCTAGCACTGCTGGATGCTTGGTGGGAAGTTAAGGACACTTCCCTTTTTCAAACCCAGGGAGTTTGAATCAGAAAAGACCTGGGCTCCCAAGGAAATGTCCTTGTCCTGGGCTGTCACCATGATTTGCCACCAAGCACCAGCCTTGTAGTTCCCTGCAGCTCCTGCTTCTTGATGCAACAACCATCTTCCCATGTGAAATCCCCATCTGGCAGAAGTGTAGTGTGAAGCTCCTGGCCTAGGATACCAAAAACGAGGATCGGTGAGCAGGGCTGTCCCGGTTGGGGGGGGGGGGGGGGGGCGGGGGAGAGCAGGGGGGAAATCAGGGCAACCCCCCTGGGCCCTGTGCTTTGCAGGGCCCTGCGGAGCTGGGCAGAGCAGCGGTAGCACAGAGCTGGGCAAAGCGGAGGCTCCACGTCCAGCCGCTCACTACCCACCCCCATCTCCTGCCACCACCACCAATGGCAGCAGCAGCTTCTTCAGGTCCCCAGTGGTGGTCTGGCTCTGCTCTATAGGGGGAGGAGAATCCCTACACCTCCCACAGCGCTTGTGCACCTGCTCTGATCCCTTCAATTGGAGAGGGGGTACCTTTTGGAGTACCGCCCGGGTTACACATGGTTTCAACTTACACGGTGTTTTTCAGGAACGTGTCCCCCGCGTAACTCGGGGTCTGACTGTACTGTAATTTATAAGTACTACTCTGCTGCAGAGTTAGTTAATTTAGTCCAGCCAAATAGGGGTGCATGTGTAGACAAGAGACATTTACTGCACAACTACCTAGGCAACTCCACAGTAAATGTCTCATGTAGATGCACTTACAGAGAAGAAAGCTTCAGTGCAGGTGGAAATGGGGGATTGTGATGTGTTGGGTCTCCTCCACCCCTATGGGTGGTATAAAGCCCCTCCAAAGGCCAGATCTGTCTGCAAGACAGTTTTTGTCCGCCCGGTATGGAGGGACCTCCTGTCTACCGGAAAAAATGGAGATGCTGGGGATTGAACCCAGGACCTCATACATGCGAAGCATGCGCTCTACCACTGAGCTACATCCCCACTCCACCTACATTGAGCTCTGCTTCTCACTCGCTCTCACTCTCCCCCACCTGTAGCCCAGTGGCCACGTGCTAGAATCCATGTTTGGAGAGCTGTAGTCCTCGCTCACCTTCCTATTGACCTGGGCCTTTGTCTGCATTGAATGTTGCCCAGGTGTAGGGCAAGGCCATGCTGAGTCCTGGTCAGGGTTGCAAACTGTACCTAAATTTACTGACTGTCAAAAGGGGAAAGAGGGCCACCTGCTGCTGAGAGCAAGGTGGCCCCAGATTCAGACAAACCACCCAATCTGGAAAAGAGGGGGTGCTATAACTGTGGGGAGTCAGGCCACATCAAGCCCAACTGCCCAAAGCTAAGCACCAAACCCAAGCCTGTCAGACATGCAACAGCTGTAAGCAGTGAGGGGGGAGACCCAAGCCACTCTGAGGAGTGTGCCTGTTGCTACAGGATTACAAACCCAGAGGAGGTGACGGCCTTCCACCAGACTAAGATAATGGTAAACGGGACAACCCTTGTTGGGGAACTGGACACGGGGTCCAGTGTGTCATTAATTGATGCTAACCTTGTGTCACCTGCAGATATAATCCCGGGAGGACCCTTCCCATTCAAGGGGTGGGGTCCCCGCCATTTGTAGTACCAGTAACACGTCCCCCCATCAAGTGGAGAGGCTGTGGGACGTGCATAGAACTGGGTGTGCTGGAAGGGGCTCCTGTCCCCATCCTGGTGGGACGTGATATTATGGAGCTAGAATACCTGCACAGGGAGGAGGGCCACCTCCTAGAGCTAGAGCCCTACCGTGTTAATGTGGTGACTCGTCAACAGAGCCGAAAGGCTAAGGCAGGAGGAGTGGAAACTTCCCAAGGCCTGGTCACCCAATTGGCTCCTGAGGCAGAGGGGGAGGAAGGAGAGACTCTGACTCCCTCTGACTGCAAGCAGCCCCCAGCCATCGGGGAAACCGGCGACCTCGAGGTCGACTTAAGTGACAGTCCCCAGGAGGAGTCTGGTCGGTCAGGGGCAGAGGAAACTGAGGCTCCCAGGGAGGAGTCTGAGGCAATCCCTGAGGGTGGGGGTGCACTCCTTGCAGGAGCACCTGAACTCCCTGTTGATTGCCTACCGGGGCAAGCAGAGTTCAAGCAGGAGGTTCTAGTGGACCTCAGCTTGGAGGAGCTCCGGCAGATGGCTCAGGAGTCAGAGACGGAGTTCACTCCAGAAAAGAGGGAACAGGTGGTCTGGGACAAGGGACTCCTTTATCGGTTGTGGATACCGAAGAACCAGGCCCAGACCTGGGAGCCCTGTTGGCAGCTCATAGTACCCCGAAAGTTCAGGCAACAGTTGCTTTCCTTGGCTCATGATTTACCTTGTGCCGGTCACATGGGCAGGGATCAGACTCGCCAGTGGCTGCAGCCGAACTTCTATTGGCCCAGGATTGCCCAGAACGTGACGGACTACTTTACAAGGATCTGCTGGAGAGAAGGTCAGTCAATATTTCTGACCATCATTCTCTGCTGCAAACCTGGAAACAGCCTGCACATGACTCCCCAGCTATTAACAGGGATTCATAAGAGGAACAACCAAGGAACTTGCACCCTCTAGCATGCATAAGGATGGGGGGAAGCCACAGGGGAAAGAGTGCAATCTCAAACTTGAGTGAATTTTTTTTTTTTTTTCGGAGTTGGTTTAAATGAGGGCTCCATAACATAACTAGATAGATGAGACCACCTGCTTGGGCCTGACTGTGAGAATGGATGTTTTTTATTTTGCCTTCAGTAAAAGTTAGAGCCCTTTGGAGAAGTACCCAGGCATAAACTGATCCGGCATTGGCTTTAGAGGCAAACATTCCTCCGACCGAAGTTACAGACACAGATTAAAAGACAGGATGCTTCTTCAGCAAGAATCCCTTGTAAAGTAGGTGTAGGGACTCTCCCCCCCCCCCCCCCCCTATAGAGCAGAGCCAGACCACCACTGGGGACTTAACCATATACCTTTTAATGAGGGAACAATACTGGGAATATAACAGGCAGAATTAGGGGGTATAGTGGACACCACAATGCCTCAAGGGGCAGGATTCAACAAAGGTTAGACACTTACAATAATTGACACAAGACTGGGTTTACAAAACACAAACAGCAGAGCAAACAATACTGGTTGGGGAAATATAAAAAGGCACAAAATACAAATGTCAAAGGACAAAGAAATATAGGGCCTAGGTGCTTGGAAGGGGAGAAAACTCAAAGTCCCCCTTCCCACTGCAAGAGGAAGGTCTCCTAGGTATCTCACTCACCCCCAGTCACCCAAGCTGGGACTTGAACTTCAGATCTCCCATGTGGTAAGCAGAAACACTGCCACACAGCCACCAGCGCCAGTATTGTACCAGCCTGCTAGGCGTCTTGTCCTTCCTGGAGCCCTGGCCCCAGGGCTGCCTGGCCTCTGATTGGAGGAGCTGGAAGCAGAGCTGGGAACCTCTCAGGTCACTGCTAGATCCTTGCTGGAGCAGGGAAGCCTCTCCTGCTGGCCACAGCCTTTCATAGGTGATCCTGGAGCCCAGCAGGAAGCCTCTTCTGCCAGCCACATGCCGTGCTGCTGAAAGTCCAACTGCTGCCTGCAGGTCCTGCTCCTTCAGGCTCTTCTGGGACAACTGCTTCTGCCCCGCTGGCCCAGCTCTTTGAAGCTCCTTCCTCGTGGTCCCTCGCTGGTCTCTTCCCTGAGTCAGCCGTGCTGCCCCTTTTATCCCCCTCCAGGTGACCCAAAGGACCTATCAGGGGACACGAGGGGCTAGTGTCTGGGGCCTGATTGGTGAGGAAAGGGAATCCCAAGTCCTCTAATCATCTTTTGCCCTTTCAAAACCCCTGGGCTAGGTCACTGCCAGCTAGCCCGTCACACTTGTGAGACGTGTCAGCCGACGGGCAAGAGTGGGGACAAACAGCCCCTACAGCCCCTCCCGATCACTGATCAACCTTTCTACAGAGTGGGTATAGACATTGTGGGCCCGTTGAGACATTGGACCTGCAGAGGGAAGAAATATATCTTGACTCTGGTGGACTTTGCGACACGGTACCCAGGGGCAGTTGCCTTAACCTCTACCGAGGCACCTGTAGTTGCAGATGCCCTGACTAAGATCTTTTCCCAGCTAGGTTTTCCCTCCGAGATCTTGACTGACCAGGGTGGGAACTTCCTGGCGGAGGTGATGAAGTGCCTGTGGGAGTGCTGTGGGGTGAAACACCTCAAGACCACAGCCTCCCATCCTCAAACAAATGGGCTGGTGGAAAAGTTCAATGGGACCTTGAAAGGGGTGCTAAAGGCCTATGTGGACTCTAATCCCAATGACTGGGATGAGAAACTGCCGCATTTGCTCTTTGCCTATTGGGAGGTGCCCCAGGAGCCCACTGGGTTCTCGCCCTTCGAGTTGATGTTTGGGAGGCGAGTTTGAGGTCCTTTTGATTTGGTGAGAGAGGAGTGGGAAGGGAAAATCTCTTCCACCAAGACCTCTGTGGTGGAGTATGTGCTTAACTTTTGTCAGAAACTGACTGACATGACGAAAGTGGCACGAGACTCCCTGGCCCAGGCGCAGGAGAAGCAGAGTGTCTGGTATGACAAAAAGGCTCGCTTACGTACCTTTGAGCGAGGCGACAAGGTCACGGTGTTCCTGCCACTAAAATCAGACAAGCTGCGAGCGGCCTGGGAAGGTCCCCGGCTCATCCTGGACAGGCTGGATGATGTGACTTATGTGGTGAGCAAGAGCGGGTCCCACAAGAAGCCTAAGGTAGTGCATGTGAACATGCTGAAACCCTACATTGACCGAGGGGAGATGGTGTTCTGGGTTTCCCCAGCTGACTGCTCACCCGAGGACCCAGAGGAGCCGGTCATGTATGGTGACTGGGACGGAGAGGCAGGGATAAAGGAGCCCTGCCTGCCGGATCATCTGCCGTCCCAGGACAAGGACAAGCTGCTCACCGTACTCAAGGACTACAAGACGGTGTTCTCCAACAAGCCAGGTAAAGCGGACCTGGCCGTGCACACGATAGACACAGGTAGTCACTGCCCTATCCAATCCTGACCCTACGCAGTCAATGCAAAGGTGATGGAGGAGATAAAGTGGGAACTTGCAGAGATGAGGGAGTTGGGGGTGATCCGGCCTTCAATGAGTCCCTGGGCTAGCCCGGTGGTACTCGTCCGGAAGCAGGATGGCACCATTTGGCTCTGTGTGGACTACACGAAGCTGAATGCCATTACCACCCCTGATGCTTACCCTATGCCCAGGATGGACTCTTTGCTTGATCACCTGGGCCCAGCCAACATCATCTCGACCCTCGACCTGTCCAAGGGGTTCTGGCAGATGGCACTGGACCTGGATGCCGTGGCCAAATCTGCCTTTACCACCCCTGTGGGACTTTATGAGTTTACCGTCTTGCCTTTTGGGATGCGCGACTCCCCTGCATCTTTCCAAAGACTGATTAACAATTTGCTGCACGGTTGTGAACAGTTCGCCATGGCATACATCGATGACATCGCCGTCTATAGTCAGGACTTTAAATCGCACCCGACTCATCTGGCCACTGTGTTAGGTAAGATACAGCAAGCTGGTCTTACCATGAAGGCCAAGAAGTGCCAGCTGGCACTACCTGAGGTGGTTTATCTGGGACATCACGTGGGCAGAGGCCACATAGCTCCCTTGCGGGACAAGATTGAGGATATTAGAGACTGGCCACCCCCACAGACAAAGAAGCAAGTCAGAGCCTTCCTTGGCCTGGCAGGCTACTACTGGAGATTTGTCCCTGGATTTGGAGCAACAGCAGCTCCGCTGCATGAGCTGACCAAGAAGGGCAGTCCTGACCCCATGACCTGGAAACAGGAGTGCCAAGAGGCATTTGATACCCTACAAGCTGCCCTGACCAAGCAACCGATCCTGAAGGCACCAGTCCACGAGAAACCATTCTCCGTGGCCACGGATGCTTCTGACACAGGCCTGGGAGCAATACTTTTACAGGAACACGAGGGAAACCAACACCCCGTGGTTTACTTGAGCAGGAAGTTGATCTCGCAGGAGCAGAACCTTTCATCCAACAAGGAGTGCCTGGCCATTGTCTGGGCACTGAACAAGCTACAGCCCTACTTGTGGGGGCAGCTGTTCATCGTCCTGTCAGATCATGCTCCGTTTCAATGGTTGCAAACGATGCAGAATACCAACACCAAGCTTCAACGATGGGCCTGGCAGCCTCAAGAGTTCAACTTCACCATTGAACACATCAAGGGGAGCCAGAATGCGATAGCGGCTGCCCTGTCATGAAAGGACTCTGGGCAACGGCTCCTCAGGACTACCGGAGAGATCTCTAGTGATCTCTAGTGTGGGGACTACCCAACATGTTTTATGTTTTTTTTAGGTTATTGCTATAACTCGTTTCATGTGTCAGGTATTCTTTTTCTTTAGGCATCCCATGTGAACTTCCTGACCTAACACACCCAGGCACATGGCCCTGAGAAGCCCTGTGCCCGAGCTTTTAAAGGAGGAGGGGAAGTGTGGCAGAAATGCCACCGTCTGCATCTCCCTCCAGAAATCTGTGCCGGTCAGCTTGGGACACTGGGGTCGAATTTGTAAGGGAGGGGGGAATTTTCCTCCCTGCCTACGTGACAAAAGCCTGGTGCCGAGAGTGTGGTCCCTCTGGTCACCTGGGTGGGGGAGGGAAAAGCCCCTGCTCCTCTGACCAGGTAACCAGTGATGCTTTTTAAATTGGTTGGCTGTTGTCCCAGTGACTTCAGCGGAGTTGCACCCATTTATAGCAGCTGAGGATTGAGTCCTGTTTCCATCAGAACCCTTATAATATTGTCATTCATCAGGATTTTCAACTAACCACTTCTTTGAAGTGGGGATCTGCTAATCATCTTTTGCTCATTGCTGCACCAGTTTAGAAGCCATCTAAAGTTGTAACCAGAGAACTCCCCTGCCAAAGTGCAACACGCTGTTAGTGACCAGCGTGCCAGTTCAAGCCTTGCGCTAGATGTTCCTGCACACTTTGGCATAGAGTCTGTGTCGAGATGCCAATGCCAATGCGGTGCCAATCTTCAAGAAAGGAAGGAAGAAAGGCCAGTCAAATGACAGGCCTGAGGCACCAACAGCATTCGGTGAGATTAGAAAACAAGTCGAGTGTGTTTTTCAGTGACAGTGTGCGCCACCCTGCAGGGAGAGGGGGCAGAGGGAGACCATTTGCATAGTCCCTATAGCTGGCAGGGGAACAAGCACACAGCCTATTGGGCACATATTCTGCACTAGGGCAGAAGTGCAGGCCTGGGCAGAGATAGTTCCTGTTCCTGCTGGGCACCCTGTGGCAGTGAATGAAGCCCTGTTCAACCAGAGGCATCCCGTCCTGACAAACCCACGTGCCAGTTTGAGTGCTGGCCAGAGCCGGGGAAAGTAAATGTCACCATTGGTTATGGGGGACAGAAAGAAGGCTATCAACAAGCAACATTTTCCACTAGCCAGAAATGAGTCTAAGGGTTCAAAGAAACAGGGCTGAACTAGGAGGGGAAGGAAAGCAGCATGGCACCAACTCAGGGAAGCCAGCTGAACACATTGCTAAAATTAATCTTCCTCACCGGGTTGTGGGTGGCCCCTGAGCTCGAGAGTCACTTCTTCCTGTCCTGTGTTACTCTGTTCCTTGCCCAAAATGATGGAGCCTGAAGTCCGGGCCAGACTCTCTCTCACCCCTGAGGGACATCTTGCCTTGGGGGCTCTCCCAGCCAGAGCAATCCCAGCTCACGTGCCACTTAGGGAGGCCTTCAGGGGAGCACCTCAGCAAAGCTGCTGTCGCCTCTACTCTGATCATGCTTCTACTCTGATCGCTGAATCAAAGCTGCCTCTGCACCATCTTCACTCCACTCCCCACTTCGAAACAGTTCTTGTGATATCTTAACTCCATCTACCACCTTGAAACACCCCAACTGCAAGCTAGCTTTTGAAAGAGAAATCAACATCTCGCAGAAACATGAGGGTCTTCCCAACATGGGAGATGGGCCAACAGGCTCCTCTCCATGCTTTATTATACCAGCTCCCCCAGACTGCCATTAGGGTGAGGATGACCCTCCCTAGGCCCTGTGGGTGCAGGTCTTTGCACCTATCATTTTCCAACAGGGACAGTAACATCCAGAAGCCCCACAAGCAGTTTCTGTGCTCTGGACAGGGACAGCAGTCTCTCATCTTCCACCCCTGCAAGTCAGTACCTTGCTTGCCCACACACCCTCCAATCATCTTCAGCTTGAAAACTCACCTGTATTTGCAAATAAAATGCCCTGATCTGTGACATGACTGACACCCAAAGAGGCCTGGAGCATGGAGACTGGATTCCCCCTCACTGAACAAATAGTGGCAGCAGACAGCTGCAGTCTTCTTGGGGCTGCTGGGCAGCTGTGGCTGCTTCCTTGACATGAACCTGTTTGCTCTTTATGGTTCCCTTCTATTTTCTGCAGTTTTCCATAACCCATTGCGTCTTCTTCTTCTTCTCACCGTGCCCCAGATGTTGGATCATGCTAAAATTGGCCTCCACTGCACAAAGCTGTGGGTTTTCCATTGAGATCACACACTCCAGGGAGGACATCAATAGGGACTAGGAAAGTAAGATCCTGGTAGAGACAGTGCTGTAGTTTTTCACCTTGATGGACCCATGTATGGCCAAACCTGCCTGTGGGCAAATTTGAATCAATGGGAACGTGTGAATCAGACCATCCTCGTTTGGGGGAGTTTTACCCCTGATTTCTTTTATTGAGAACATCACGAAGCATCATGGGTACCAAGATGCCTGGGTCCATCCTTTCAGGGGACACATTCATGTGCACAGGTCCACGTTCACTAGAACAGAACGCAAGTACCAGGGACCACCTCTGTACCAGGTGCCTTCACAGCACTAACCCCAGCGCAGTCCCAGCCTATGTCTGGGGCTCCTAGGTGTACGGATAGCACAAGCAAAGCTACTAG
Organism: Alligator mississippiensis; assembly: GCF_030867095.1. Lineage (NCBI taxonomy): Eukaryota > Metazoa > Chordata > Crocodylia > Alligatoridae > Alligator > Alligator mississippiensis. Next base: position 594,176 of record NW_026775376.1, on the reverse strand, counting down.
ATCGGGGTGGGTAACTTCTGTTCTACAGCAGACTCCATTGCCCAGCAGTGCCTATGGCAGCAGCTCCTTGTGGCTGTCCCTGCTGGACCCAGCCCCGCTGCCCTGGCTCCCTCCCCTGCAACACCCACCGCCAGAGGTGGGACCTGCATGAGCAGGAGGCATGGCTAGGCAGCTACAATGTGGCTGTATCCAGGAGCAAGAGGTACAGGCATGGATGGGGAGAATACAGTTTTGGGGAAGCCAGGGTCAGGGCAGAGCTGCTATCCCCTGCCCGCATGCCCCTGCAACGAGCGTGGGCTCCAGAGGCGGAGGCATGCAGGGAATGCATTGCAGCTCCACCCCAGCTCCAGCCCCATACCCACACCATGCCCACTGCCAGATCCTGGCCTGGGCCCTGCCCAGCTCCTGCCCTGCCACGGGCCCTGCCCATGCCCCTCCTAGCTGGCCTCCATGAAGACCACAGGAGTGGCAGGGCCCTGACAGTGTGGGGCTATGCCAGCACAGGGCCAGGCCCTGTGGCCCCACTGCTGTCGGGGTCTCCACTGAGACCAGCAAGGAGGGGTGCAGGCAGGGGCTGCTAGGAAGTGGAGTCCAGCCACTGGCCACATCTGCCATTTGTCCACCCCTGTACTAGGTGGACAACCACGCTTGCCTCGAGCAGTTGGCCACATAGAGACATCTGCAGTGCACTCCTTTTGGTGTTAGGCACATTCGACAATGCTTCTTGTTCCCTTTCCTCTTCCTCATGGGATAAGGAGGAAATCGATGAAAAGTGGCATACAGCACTGCAGAGATCCCCCATTTCTACCGGAGGCTTTGGGTGACACTCACTCCAGTATCAGCAGCTATTTTCTGAAAGAAATCTGGATGGGATCTAAACAGAAAGGTGAAGTCAAACCAGAAGATTTTCCAAGCGCTTTTTCTTCCACTGCTGCTCACTGCAGCCAGGGTCATCTCTATATCGGGTAAGGAATCATCTTTGATTAGAGCTGCCCTGAGTTACCTTGTTGCTCACCATCGCCCTTGCAGCCAGCCTTGGCTTCCATGCTGGAGACACACACACTAGCTCCTTGGGGTCTGAAACCACCGAAAGGAGGAAGAGATTTGCTTATATCAATTCACATGGCCATTGGGTATTTTGAGACAAGGAAAGGACAGGCATATGAGGTGGGGAAGGGAAGCCATAATGATTGGGAAGCATAACACTAGCACCAGGTGGCTGCAGAGACACCACTCCTTAGGGAGTCTTGTCCTCCCAAAAGCCAGCGTGACTGCTCCTTGCGAGTGCCAGGTGCCATCACAGACCAGGCTTGTTTGCTTCTCACCGGGGCTCAGAGCAGCTCCCTTGGTCCGATGCATTTTTAATTCTCAGGGTAGGCCCAGCTTAGAGCCAGAAACATCAAGTCACTGCACTCTTCTCAGCTCAGTACAAGAGTAATTTGGAGCAAGCATTTGTTACAGGTTACAAGAAGAGATCTGGCAGCTCCACCCCTTCTCTCCAGGTCCCTGTGTTGCCAGGCAGGCAAAAGTGCACAGGTTGCCCCTTGTGGCCATTGGCATTGATGGAGTAAAACATCTGATCTCTTTATGAGCCCGAGAACTGCCCATGGTTAAAGTGAGCTGGGAAGGGTGGAGTTCAGCATTTCCTCAAAAACGAGGAAGGGACAGGGGGCAATACAAGGGTCTCAAGGCAAGAAAAGGGCAACTCAGCCCGAGATCCTTCTGCTTACCTAAGAGCAGTGCAGGCCCCCCGCAGCACCAGAGAAGGATTCACTCTAAAGAGAGGCAGGCGGGAGCAATGGAAAGAGATGAGGCTCCTAGAATAGGGATAGGCAAGTCACACTGCATCTGGACTGTGGGCTGTGTCAAGGCATTTTGGCCAGCCCACAATGGGGCCCTCAGCCCTGCTCAGTCCAGGCATGGAGAGCAGCCCAGGCCTTGGCACATGTAGCCAGCCCTGCCACCCCGACCTGTGCAGCAGGCTGGGGGCAGTACAGCTACCTGATTCCGTTTCCCAGCAGCCCTGGTAATAGCTCCTTCCAACTACCTTGCCATGGTGGTACAGCCTATGTGGGGTTCCCAGGGGACAACAGCAGAGCAGGGAACCCTGAGACTGCAGCAGGCAGCCTGCATCCACCCCCACCCTGCACAGAAATCTGGAGGGGGCACATGTCCCCTCCATACCCCACCCTGGGGAATGCACACAGTGACAGCAAACTGGCCAGGGCTCCACCCACTCCATGCCCAGACCCCATGCACCACACATGCACGTGGCCCCCCTGCAGCCTGCTCCTGGCAGCCCTTTGCCAACTAGAACACTGCCAGCCTACAAGAGGAAGCCCATCATCTCCTGTGGTGAGCAGAAACCCCACATCCCTGCTTGATGCTGTGAACCCCAGACAAGTGTCATCTCCAAGTCATGCAGCCTAGGACTTGGTGTTCTCATTCCAGGACTGTCCCACCCAATTAGGGATGGGTGGGAAGCCTAGCCTGGCTCCACTGGACAGATCACCCAGCCCACACAGGCTTCACCCCCAGCCATGGGTGTGAGGCAGATGGGTTGGGGTATTAGGATAGGGCTGTAGCCAGGTGGAGAACTGCAGTCAGAAGCAGGAAAGGAAGTGAGACCAGAAGTTGTGATTATGGGGCTGTAACAGCATTGGATTGGGGCAGAGCTGCGGCCCACCATGCAACCAGCATCAGTTCAACAGGCAAGGATGGAACAAGGAGATTACGGCTCCTGCTCAGGCCCTAGCCCCATGCTCTCCCAACCCATCATCCTGGTCCCAGCCCCAAGCCCTCCCGCCCTCAGATGCAGATCCCCACCCAGCTTCTCAGCCACATGCCCTGCTTTCAGCCCCGAGACTTCTTAGGAAGGAAAGGAGTTGCTGCACTAGGGAAGAAAGGAAGGCAGGGGAAAAGGGCAAAAAGTATACATAGTTCCTGCAGGCTTCCTGGAAGTGGGCAAAACACAGAGGGACACCAGGTGCCTTGCTTCCTCCTCCTGTTTCCTGTAACGAACTGGAGGAAGTGAGAAGCACAACAGGAGCAAGGAATAATAGAACGCAGGAAGCTGGAACAAGTGAGACAAGGCCACGAGGAAAAAAAGAGAATGAGCTGCTTCCTTTCCAGCAGTAGGATGAGGAAGTCAACTGGGGAAGGGAGACACTGCAGGAACAGGAGTTGCTGGGGACCAACAAATTAGAAGCCAATTAGGAGAGCATTTTTTCAAATGCAGCATTTATTCTAGTAGCAGGTGAAACCATCCCCTCTACAAAACTGCTTCAGGAGGACTCCTTTCCTCCCTGCAACTTGGTGGAAGAACATGTTCAGGACAGGCTGTGAATGCAACAGTGATCAACACTAAGCCAGCAACCAAACAGGCACAAGGCAGGCAAGGGATTTGGAGCAGAAGAAGCCTTCGATCAGGAGGCAGCTGACAGGCCAATTGGTACAGCAGGATTAGAGCCATCCAGGGAAAGGCAGCCCTTTCTGGGACACCCAAGTGAATACCCAGCTCAGTGGGGAGGGCAAAAGACTTGCCCATCAGAAGGAAGATGATGAGACTACCCCACCTTCACAGCTTGAATCAAATCCCTTGGAGAGAAAGGACCCCTTTACTAGGCATAACCCAAGAGGGGTTTAGTTCTTCAGGGCTCCACCTTCCCTTCCCCTGCAGGCTCCTCCACCTGCTCTGCAGAGCCTCCAGCAGGAGAAAGTGGCCCCACAACCCAGGTCAGGGGGATGTTCTTAATCACATACTCCAGCAGATCATCCAGGCACTCCTGGGCCTTGGCCAGCTTCTCCCTGCTCTGGCTCAGCAGCCCCTCAGGCAGCTCCTGGAAGGACGGGGCACTGGAGAAGGCAGCCTGGAGCTCCCCCAGGTGCTGGCAGCCCTGCTGGACCTGCTCCTGCATGCTGGTTGGCAGCCCCTGGATACTGGCTATCAGGCTCTGCCAGGCATCCTGCTCTTGCTGGAGGAGGGTCTGGACAGTGGCCAGAGCCTGGGATCCCATCTCCTGCAGGGAGAGATGGAGCCAGAGTGAGAGAAAGCCTCAGCAGGCTCCCTAGGGGCAAGACTTGCCCCAGGGCATGGCCAGGCTGCTCTGGAGCAGGGGCACTCCTACCTCAGGCTGTGGGGTGCTGTCCCCCTCCTGGCTTCCTGGCTGGCCCTGGCGCCACTCCAGCCACAGCTGCTGCAGCTTCTCCTGGCTGTCGTGCACCATCTGATCCCCAGTCTGCTTGGCTGAGCCAATCTAGGGCACACAAGATGAGGTTACAAGGCAGGACAGTGCCAACACCCCCACAGCATCCTCCTCCACTTAGGCAGCCACAGATGCCTTCTGGAGCCAATGGTACTAGAGCAGAGATACCACCGGGCCTCACTGGAAGGCAGGTCCTCCCCAAGCAGCAGGCCCTGGAGACTTAGGTTCTCAGGCAAGCTAAGGGCTAGGGAAAGAGGGACCACTTGATCCCATGCCCAAATGGGGCAGGGAGGGGACACCCGAACCACAGGTCCTTCAGGATCCTTTTGTACCTAAACCCTGCACATTCAGCCCCTGCCGGCACGCTTGTCCAGGTACACATCCAGGCTGGCCAGCTCCTGCAAGCCAACTCCTGCAACGCCCTGAACCCTGGGAGGAGGAAGGGGTGCTGCAGGAAGGGAGGCCCTACCAGGTCCACAGCTTGCTGCAGCTGGACCAGGGCCTCCAGGGCGCTCTGCCTGGCACTCCTCATCTTGCTCAGGGAGTGCTGGTAGGCTCGCTGCTGCAGGCGAGTAGAGAGGGAGCCCAGGCACACATAGTAGCTCTGCTGCTGCTTCTGCTGCTCCAGTGGAGCCACCTCTGCCCCTTGCACAGAGGCAGCAAGTGCAGCTGGAAGAAAGCAGGAGAAACCACCCCATCAGTGGGGACCAGTCAGGACCTGCAGACTCAAGCATTAGCCCAGGCAAGGGGGGGGGGGGGGAGAAAAAGGGGGGTCAGGGCCCCTGAGGGAGCTTGTGAGGACAGTGAACCCATGGGAAAGCAAGTATGGCACAGCTGCCTTGCATTAGGGGGGGGGAGCAGGAGAGGGTGTAAGCTAGGGGGTTAGGAGGATGCCTCCAAAGCCTGGCACAGCCTCCCTGCCCCCAAAGTGTTGAGGACCCCTCCACCCCAGTGAAACAATCTAACTCCAACCAAGCCCTACAAAGGGGCTTGCATAGTGTCATCCCGCCTGTGGGACCCTCAGAGGGCTCAAGTAGCAGCCTCTGAACCACAAGTGCCTCCAGGCTCTGCTCACCATGGCATAACTGGAGCTGGGGCAACCTGGACCAGGACACCCCTGCCCAGTGTTTGTGGCCGCTTCGTGTTGCACTAACCCAACTGTACTACTTCAAATAGCAAAAAGCAATGGTCGCCACTTCCTGCACAGCTTTTTGGCTGTGCAGCACTGCCCGCTGGAAGCGGTAGCCCTCCTGGAGGGAAGGAGAACAGGCTGGAATCAATCCAGCTCCTCACTCGTCCTCCAGTTCCCCCATGTGTGCCAGGAGCAGCCAGAGGGAGATCCCACAAGACTGGGAAAGGCTTTTCAAGCCATGAAGGTCAGTAGCTTCAGTGACCACAAGGGTAGGATGCCCACTGCCCTGGTTATGGAGCCACCAGCTGCCAAGCTCCCCCTCCCTGGTACCAGTCTCCTCACCCAGCTCCTCAGCCGTCATGGGGAGGTAGTGGTCCACCCACTGCCCTGTCTTCCCCAGCACCAGGTCCAGGTCACTTGTAACTTTCTGGCCCACAGACAAGCCCGCTGCAGCATCCACGCTGCTGGTCACTGCCAATCTGGTCTTCTCCACACCCTCCTGGACAGCTGCTTTGGCTACATCCACCATGCTGGACACTGCAGCCTTGGGCCCAGCAGCTGTGCTGCAGACAGCATCCTTGGCCACTGCCACTGGAGCTGCATCCAGGTCCTTGGCCTCTGCAGGCACCTAGGGGAGGGAGAGAGTTTTTACTGCATTGGAAGCACAGGGCTGCATAGGGAAGATGACAGGAGCTGGGTAGAGGAGGGCCTGTCCGCCTCCTTGAAGATGCTGCCAAGACTTCTGTCAGCAATAACCTCACGGCTGCCTCCTCCCGAGGCTCTACAGGTGGCACGGAGCCACAGGGCTTCAGAAAGGGTCCTCACTCCCATGGGGCAGAGGGATTATTGTGGACATTGCCTCCCAACCTTGCAGCAGGAAGCAGAGCTGGACCAGGGCTGACCAGCCCCCTGCCGCTGCAGCCTCCAAGGCTTGTGGAAAATATTCACAGCCTTCACTGGTCCTGCCATTGAGTCTCCAGCCTTGTAACAAGCTGGCCACAGACTCATTGTGGAGGATTACACGCCCCAGTTCCTGCTCAGCTCCACTTACCCTCAACCGACTCCATTTTCATGGCTACCTTAGGAACTGGACCTCCAGGACCCTCCTTCTCCACATGGCCAGATAGGACAACTGCCCTCAGGCATATACATTGACTTATTCACCGTTGAGCTCAAACGGTCACACATTCACCCCACAGGAAGAGGAGGTCTCAGGGTGGGCAGAGCCAGCACTTGACTGCTCTGGGGCCGAGGGGGACTCATCCAGTCCCTCAGCTTTGCCGAGCAGAGCCCACTCCCTGCCAAGGGTGGGCCTGCTCCCCACTCTCGGCTCACAACAGCTGGCACCAGCACCAGGCTGGGCTGCTCGGGAGCAGGGTCCCTAGTCCCAAGCAGGACCACACCCACCCCAGGCAGCCCCAGCACTGCAGGGTGCACCTACCTGCTGCTTCTGCCCCTGGGGCTCAGAGATGGCAGCCCGGGGATCACTGTCCTTGGAGGCCATGGCAGGGGAATAGAGTCACTGAAAACTAGGAGAAAGCAGCGAGGAGCTAAGCAGGCAGCATACCTTCTAGTACCCCAGAGACTGCAGCTTCCCTGCCCCCCACCCAGCATTTCCAGGAGCTGCACAGCTGTTTGTACAAGTAGTTGCCTTGAAGTGGAGTGGGGGCTATCCTAAGCATGCAGCTTGCTAAGGGTAGGACAGCCCAGCAGCCAGACAGCGGACCACAAGAGCCACTCCAGCCAAGCACTCAGGCCTGGCCCAGCTGCACTGAGGGCAGGGATGACAAAACCTCATTTCCAAGCCAAGTACTACTGCCTGGGCCTTCACTCCTGCTCACCAGCACAGCAAGTTGCTCAGGAATCCACTGCATAGTAGGAAACATAGGAGCAACAGCACACCCCACTGGGGTGCAGGGCCAGGACACACTGATGGGGAACACAGCCTCTGCACATGAGACAAGGTAGCCTCTTCTCACTGCTGCCCAGAGAGCCAGGATGGAAGAGCTACCTGCTGCCCCCACTCCTAGAGCTAGAAGGGGAGGGAAAGCCAACCCCTCAGCTCCCTTCTCTAGATCAGCTGCGGTTTCCTGGTGGCCGCCCTCTCTCCAAGCACAGCCCTGCCTGCCCTCTCCACCAAGTCATCAGCACTCTTGGGAAACCTCAACCAGCACTGCCTAGTGCATGAGCATAGGCAACTAGGCCATTACCTCACACCACAAGCTGAAGCACAGCCTGCCTCTCACACAGGTTTTCCATGTGACTAGGCACAGCCCAGGTGGGTATTGCATCTTGAGTGCAACAGCTTTCCTTCTTCCCAGGGAGCAGAGCCACCAAGGGAGACTATCCCCTTTAGGTACTAAGGCTCTTTTCTTGAGCCAGGATCCTGCTCTTATCCTAGGTCAAGCAGCAATTCACCCAAGGAATTACTAGGGAGACTTTTTCCCAGCCCAAGGCACAAATCAGCTCTTTTTAGATTAGAGGAAGAACTAATAACTTGCACCCTTAAGAGTTATTAATACAGATTCTGCTGCACAGCCCAGCCCAGCCCAGCCCAGCCCAGCCAATATCTTCTAAAAAAATGGAACAGCAAAACAGACCTCACAAGAAATATTCTTACCCCAGAAACCAAGAAAAGCAACTGGAAAGATATAAACACCTTCACAGCTCAGAGCAGACCACACACAACCCAAACCCAAAATCTCTCACCATGCAGCAACACCACCACCTGCCTCAACCCAGCCCTTATATACCTGGGATAAAGTCAGCAGCAGGCAGGGCCCACATGACAGACAGCTCTGCAGAGCAATCAGAAAGAGGTACTGTCTGTCCAGACCAATTAGGTGTTGCTCTCAAGGGGCCCTCCTCTCCTACCTGGCACAGTGATTATAAATTAATTAACTTTGCTTTCAGCCAGGTGATTAGCCTGGGTAACAGAACAGGGAGCTGCAAGGGTACACAGATCCAAAGCCTTCCACATAGTTAAGCCAATCAATAGGTGCATTCCCTAATGGCACATTTAGTAACCGATCATGTGCAACTCCTGGTCTCCTAAAGAGGTGCTATCTAATTTGTCTCTGCCTCCCACACCTCGGTGCCTGTCATAACTGTGACTTGTTTGTTCTGGTTTTTAACTCACCTGATACAATTCTGTTGAGGGAGACTAGGCATTGGCAGAATGACATCAGCTTCAAACAGAAGCAAATTAATTTGTGACCACTTTGGCCGTGTGTAGAGGAAACAACATTTCCTGTTTACGTCAACGCGACTGTGTTAGTGTTTGCATGACCCGGGATTTCCTGCTGCCTTAAAGTCCATTCAGCACCTTAAACTAACACTACTCCGAGATGTTTTAAATTGCTTCGCTTTCATATTACGCCGCTTAAAGCTGAGACCCAGAGCAAAATTTGAGACTGAAAGAACAAGTGGTGGGAGGAGAAAGTAAAAGACATTGAAACGTTTGCCACAAAATAGAAAAAAGGTGGTGCAAACCAAGCCAAAGTCACGTGCCAGGGCCAACGCAGAGATGGGGAGCAGGCAGCTTGGAGCTCCCTGCTCTCCCATATCCGTGCGCTGTCGAGCCCCCGTGCTGAGGCACCCTGCGCCCCAGCAAGCTGGTCCCTGGTTGACTGGGGCGCAGGGTTCCTCCAAATGGGGGAGCAGGCAGCCCTGGGCTGGTTGCTCCCGTTTGTGCATGCCTCAGTGCCGAGGCGCCGCAGTGGAGGTCCCGCGCTGAGACATGTGGAGTCCCTGCGCTGAGAAACGCTGAGACAGGGGAGCAGCCAGATGGGGACCGGCTGCACGGGGTGCGCGGGGTGCAGGTGCCTCAGCGCAAGGGTTCACAGTGCATGGAGAGGGAGAAGCAGGCAGCACTGGGCTGCCTGCTTCCCCTGTTAGCACGTGCCGCTGCCTGGGTGGCTGGGGCACAGGGTGCCTCAGTGCAGGCTAGAGATAGCGCCTGCCGAGGCACCCTGTGCCCCCACCACCCCTCCTCCCACCTTGCAGTAGGTGGAACAGTGGGACAATGTGCCCTACTGCAAAGCACCCAGGCAGGGGCATGCACTGGGGCACAAACAGTGGCACAGATTTGTGCCGCCACATTTTGTGTTGCTAAAAAGGCAAACTGCTTCTCGCGTGGGTCCTGCCTGAGATTTTACTGCAGAGCTAATTAGGCTGCTGCATGGTAAGCATCTGGCGTAGATGCTCCCACTGGATCAAATGATGATCATCGAGTATGATGTTAACATGGTGTACCGTATTGGTGATGTTCTTCTGACGGTTGTTTTGCGGCTTGTAAAGTTGGTCCTGTAGAAACTGGTTCCATTTTTTTTCTTTTTGCGTTGGATGCATGCTGTAATAAGTCCTTCGTAGTCTTGTCCTGGAGTTCCCCTACTGACCAGAGGAGTCCAGCTGTGGGAATTGCCTTCATGGGGAGCTGGGGTGAGCCAGGGACATCACTGGCTGCAGCAGGTAGTTCCCATCTTCCTATACCTCCTCCCTCCTCACCTCCCCAGTGTCCCCCTTGGCCTGTGGAGTGAAAAGAATCTTACTGTGCTGTAAAGTACAAGGGGAGTCTAAAACCCCAAGGCAGAGGATAGTAGACCCAGTGCTGTCTTTGAATTTGGGACTGTATTTTTTTAGAAATCACTTTGTTTTTTTCCAGTTCATTAGCTTGAATTTTGCTTTCCACCTCAGGTAGAAGACTATATTCTTACTTCCTTAAGAGCCCAAGGGATAGTTCTCCACATCCTCTGAGAAGTTATTGTATAGCCAGAACTGAACATTTCATTGCATTGCATGGAGAATGAACTTAAACAAAGACAGACGCTGTGAGCAGGATTTGAACCTGCGTGGGGGAAACCCCATTGGATTTCAAGTCCAACGCCTTAACCACTCGGCCACCACAGCTGGGTCTTGTAGTATGGAACCCTAACCCATGGAAAAGAGAAAGACCAGAGGCAGAAGACAGCAGTGATGACAATGAATGATGAAGAAAAGCCTCGCTCCAAGTCCAGAATCTGGAAACAAAATCTATCACTGTGGCCATGGAGCGACTTCACATCCATTTGGTTACCCGGGCAGCGATCTTGCTGTCCTCAACCAGAGAGGCTGCTTCTCGCGGGGGCAAAGACAGAGCTCTCTGCTGTCACTTCACTTCAGTGCTCTCTCTCAGACCAGGATGTCAAGCATCCAGAAAACCTCTGCTTCGTTTGCACAGATATTTGTTGGACTCCAACAGCAGGTGAACATGTGACATTTCTTCCTGTTGCACCTGCAGACACCCAAGGAGAGACAGGGCCCTGGACGTGTGGAGAGCAAAGGAGCTAAAGGAGCTGGGCAAGGGAGAGCATGTCTAGGTCAGAGTTTCTCAACGGTGGGGAATGATGAGATCCTGTGGAGGGTGTCTTGCTGCCCCCACTGCCAGGTGGCACCCTCACAGGATCTGAACAACTCCAGGAGAAACACCTGAGCCCACTATGATTTGGAGACGCAGCCTTCGGAGGTGGGGTCATGTGCACTGACATTGCACCATCGGATCACAAACAACGGTTTTCTTGTTCCCCGTGGTTCTCCAGACCTCTCTGGAAGCGTGTGTCTTGTTTCCTGCCCAGAGGGATTTTTATTCCCTCCCAACTCCCACAAAGCCTGGTTGGCCCTTAAAGGCGATTTCAGGGTATGAGGGTTTCTTTTGACAGCCTCTGTTCTCCTGCAAAACTAGCCTCCTTCAATGGAGTGAATGAGGAAGCAATCTTTACTGCAAGTCTCCAATTATGAATACTTTTAGCAAATCTTGGAGTATTGCTATCCAATACAGAATCACATACACAAATACACATACATGCATTTCATAAGTGTATAGACTTCATGATCTAAGTAGAAATAAGCAGTCTTACAAAGTAAAATCTTTACATCTTCAAAAATCGAAAAATTCTAGAGCCGTCCAGTTTGTTGGGGACGTGTTACTCAGATTTGGAGAGAGGCAAGGATTTCTTAGGGCGATATCTTACGTTGGAACAACTTCATAGCTGAGACAGGGAAACCACCTTTTGAATCTTTAGACAGTCTTCCTTAGATCAAGAATATCCTGCATTGGAAAGCTTCTCTAACTCTATCCCAACTATGCAGCAGGTGTAGTGAGATAGAGCACCCTGAGAGATCCTTGGCTCCCACATCATCTCTGTACTGTCACGGCTACATCACTCTTACACTATGAAATCTGAAGACTAAGTACTAAGAGGCATTAGATCTTCACTTAGGTTTGCAGGTGGGAACCTCAACAAAGGACACCAGAGGGTGTCATATCACAGGGAATGGATCCCTTTTCCATCCCACTCCTTTTATCCTCCTTTCATCCAGCATTACCAGACAGACCTTTGCCAATCTGGGGGAGAAAGGGGATGATCTTGCATCATCCTGTTGGTTGAGATAGAGGATGCTAACCTGAAAACTTAATTAACATTTCATGTCCTAACACTGGCTCCTCTTTTTAAGAAATTTCTTTTACCCCGACTCAGTTTCTATTCTACTTCCCTTTGCCTCATTTGCTAATATGGCCTAACTTACACATAACACAGCTAAAAGCTGACAAGAGCTGGTATACTGCAGCTGACAGGATTGTGGCTGAAGAGAAAGGTCTTTGCCCTCACCCCCTATTCATCAGGTTTGTCTTTCCCCTCCCTGCCTTCAATGCAAACAGGCAGAGCCTCTTCCCACCCCACACCATGGAGGGACACCACGAGCCGAGCAGCCACAGCCCTGATCGCTGCCTGCACTCCCATCCCAAGGAGGCAGGTGATGACATGTGCTTGCAGCACCCACCACAGCCTTCCTCTCACATGCTGACAAAAGGGAGAAGCCAGGAGATAACCCAGTCCCTCGGGCTGGGAGACTGTGCTGCTGCATTTCATTGGGAGCTTAATATGTTGTGAGTTCAGCAACAATGCTCTGGGCACTCCTGGGCTGAACTAGCAGTTATTTCCTATTATAACTCTCTGGGATCATATCCAGGGTGGATCTCAACAATTGCCTCAGTAGATGTATGCAGATCTTGTACTTGCTCTGCCTCTGACTTGACAGAGTCCAGTCCGGTGCAGAGAGAAGAACCAAGAAATGTCTCTGGATCCTCAGGGCAGAGAACGTGGAGTCCCCAGTGCTGCAAAACTGCCACAAGCAAAGCGAACCCTGCGGTGCTGAGCATGAGGGCGTTAGCCGTAAAGGGACAGTGCAAGGAAAACACAACGAGACATACCAGAGCTGCTCCCGCAGAAGGAGCCTGGCTCAGAGCAGCAGCAGAAAGAGCCCAGGCAGGTCCCTGTAGGATGCCAAGATGAGGCAAGGGGAAATTTGGGAAGAAACCTGAAAGGCAGATGGTGCAGGTCTAGATACGTGCAAAAGCATGAATACGGTCCAAGAGCAGAGCCCCCAGCTATGCTCACCTCACACCAGCTGTGAGGAAGGCCCTGGAAACTAGAAGCTCCAATGACAAGTCACAGACCCAAGCATGCTCTCACTGCACCACAACACCCCCACATATTTCTAGCCCTTGACACTCCTCTCACCACCTACATGGACACAGAGGTCTCTCTTCCACTACCCCAACAGAGACAGGAAGAGGACCCAGTAAGTACTTCTGTAGGAGAAGCTTTCCCTTGCATTGCCCCAGGGGAGAAGGTGGGAGAAGATTTGAACCCAGAATCTTTGATCCAAGACACCAGTGTCTTTGCTATTAGGCCAGTGGGGCTGAATAGATACAGCTGCTCAAGAAAATGAATTTTTCTAACTACATGTAATTGTCTCTGCCTCCACACGACTTGGAGCATGGACTGGCGACCTTTTACAAGCCGTGGGCCAAAACAACTTGTTTCCAGTCCAGTGTGGACCGCGTGGCTGAAGCAGCATGTCAGTGGCAGGGGGCTTCTCCCTGCCCATGCCAGGACCAGGCAAGTGCCAATAATGAATCAGCTCTATGGAGTCAGCGTCTCCTCTGAGTCGTGAGGTTGGGAAGGACCATCGTCTTCTACTCCTACATCCTGCGCAAATGCAGGGTGCACTGGATGAAACCCGCCCTTCTCCAGGCACTACCCCGCCTCCGATGAAACAGAGCCCACGGGTGCCATGGGCACCTTGTTCCCTGGCCCTGCTGTTATGACGGGGTTCCGGAGCGTCTGTCTCAGCGCTCAGTGCAGACGGCAGCCTCTGCAGTGGGGGGAGAAACTTCTCCTCCCTCCTCTCTATGGCAAGCTGTCCAAAATCACTGACTGTCCTCACGTGCCCCCTGAACTTTCTCCAAGCCAACCTCACCTGGTTCTCCCAGCCTTTCCTCATATGGCTGCATTTCATCTCCTTTATGCTTGTGACTTACCTTCAACCCAGCCTGCTTCACAGACAGGATGGTCCCCTCTTCGATGGTGGGACAGTATGGCTATATTGGCAGAAGGCAGGGCAGGGTAATACTTGGGGGAGTAACTCATGCAAGGAGGCATAAGCTTTCCTGGCTGCAGCTGACTTCATAAGAAGCTACGCCCGTGTTGACGAAGGAAGCCATCTTCTGAGGAAAGCCTGGTGAAGAAGAGCCATACAGCATGTTGTGGCTGCTGCAAGGTATTGCCTGGAAATAGCAGCCCTCAGTGGCTTGCTCGAGTGAGGACTAACTCACTTGTCTGCCTCGGGGACCAGGTTGCAACTTCTGTTGCTGGTCCAGGCACACCACGTTCTGACACTATCAAATCCCGCACCCCCACTCCTGGTGCCTTTTGTGACGACACGCTCCTCCTGTGAAGTTACAGCTCCTGTGAAACCTGAGCCAGCGCTTCATCCTCCATCAAGACACAGGAATGGGCCACTCTGTGATTTATGCCAGATGTGAGGACAACACCATGAGCATGCATGGCTTCTTGAGGATACTGCCCGGCTTTGGAGCATGGATTCAGGAGCATGCACCTTGTGCAGGGGCCTGGGAGGAGGGAACCGCTTAGCAGAGAGGAGACAGCGGGGCCCTGCTGGCACTGGGTGTGCAGCTGCCAGGTTGGGCTGAAGTCACGTTGACTCCCTGGGGCCAGGCCCTGGGGTCAGGTCAGGTCTGTGAAGACCTTGCCTCAAACTCAGGCCACCTGCCCCCACCACCAACTTCTTTAACTTGTGAGAAACACTTCTGTCTTAATTCCCAAAGCAAACTGGTGATTTTCAAAGGGGTGGGTGAGCATTTCCTATGTGTGGGCACTGTGGCTTAGTTGGTAAAAGCACCTGTTCAGTAAATAGGGGAGTCTGGGTTCAAATCCCAGCAGTATCTGCTTCCTTTCTCACCACAATGGAAGGTTTCTTACCATCAAAACAGGATTGAACCTAGAGTCAATACTAGCTTTCTGGCTCCATCTTCCCACCCCTTGGGACTTTGATTGACAACTAAAGCTGTCTCCAATTAACAAGAAATGGGGTCTGCTGAGAGGTAGGTCAAGTGCTGTGTTTACAGTGGGGAACCATCAGGAAGAGTGGGATCCCTTCCCTGTTTCTAAGTAGAACTGCAGCCCTGTGCAATGTAAACCCCCATTCTTCATAGGAAATCCATGGGTCTGACTTTTTTCTTCTTGCCAAGAGACCGTCTCATGTTTCAAAGGTTGTCTTTGGTTGATGCAGGAAGACCCAAGTGAAATTCAACTTGTAACCCGGGTGGCAGCCCAATAGTTGCCACCTGTGACGGCCCTAACCAGAGGGATTAATAATGAATAAATATGTGCTTCTTGAACGCGTTCAGTATTTTTCCTAACAGGTAATTTTAGCTAATATAAAGCTTGTGAGCTTGTAACCCACAAATGTAACTTGTCTGTCATAAGGTTAACCAAAACGATAAAACTAACTGTTTGTATTAATTGTGGAACTGACTGGGCCTCAAAGGCAAAGCTGTAGCTGCAAGATTAGCTGACCTAATGGTTTTTGCTCAGGGTTCAGCCTTGACGATAAAAACTGGATCCAGCCACCTGGCACACCCAACACATTCCAGAAAAGCACGTTCCAAGAAAGCATATTCTGAGACACCTAAAAGGGTTAGGCTAAACAAAGTAATGTTAATTTCAAACGTGAAGATGCTGCATGTAATTTGCTTATTGGATAAACCCAAGTCTGGGTAGTAATTTTTAACACCTTTCAATCCCATAGGGTAACAGCTATAGGGCAAGATTATGAGTGGCTCTAAAACCAGCAGATTAGAATAAGACTAGGTATAAAAAGCACGTGCATCAGGTGACCAGCAGGAAGGAAGGAGGGAACAGAACGGTCATTGCTGTTCCAAGCCCGGACTCCGGACTCCCAGTATGAGTGAGATTCGGATCCTGATCAAGGGATCTTCCTCTGACAGTGTCGATGGAGGACGCCTGACTTTGAGGGACTATCGATAAGTTGGCATCGAGGGACCTGGCATCGAGGGACTATCGATAAGTTACCAACCCATGTCTGTCTCTCTGTTGTTTTAAACAGCCCAGTGGCTGATTCCCTCGCAGTGCCCAGTTGGCCTGCAACAGAATCGATCCATCTATCTGTTGTTATTGTCTGTTGTTATTATTTACTATTAGCTCTTTAATACTGCATTATCTGCTTATTGCATTTATCTTTCTGTTAACTGTTGTGTGTGTAAGCTATAATAAATTTGCCTTTGCTTCACTCCCAACTTGGCCTCCTTGATCCGAAACTGAACCGAACACTCACAGTGCCCAGCTGGTCTGTGACAGCCACCCCTGCCCAATATCAGGGATAGTGTGGTAAGAGTAGAGGAGGGCTTCCAGCCAGCACCAATTTACTTTCCAGCCGGCCCCTGCTCCCCACAGAGCAGCCCATGGTCCCACGAAGGTCTAACACTTAACTGATTTAACTATTTACACTTTTTTTACAAAACAAGAATAATAGGAAAGGTTATTCACCAGTGAACTTCAATCACATAACCAGGGCTTGGGGCGCCAGCTGTCTGCCCCAAGCCCTGCCCGCTGCTCCCTCTCTGCTGCAGGGCTGGAGGCTCGGCCACCTGCCCCTGCTTTCTTCTCCCAGGGCCTTCAAAGCTCTTCAGAGAGGGCACTGTCAGCAGCTCCCATGCCAGTTCAGTGGCTGCTTTTATCCCCTCCGGCAGTCCCTCCCTGGCTTGCAAACCGGCCAACAAGGGCTCAGGGTGGCAGGTCCCCAATCCCAGCCACCCCCTCCCATGCGAATGAGGGGATTGAAAACCCCTTCTTTTGACTGGCTTCTCCTTTTCCAAGAGCAGGGCTGCCCTGCTCCACCCTTGGGGTCGCTCCGAGTTCACTGGCACTGTTTCTAGCCCAGGGTAAGTATCTCAAGCCAATCTGGTGAGCCCACATTGGCAGTCTGTTACAAACTAGATCCCAGGAGCAGCACTGAGAGCCCAAATCCAGATCCCAGGGGCATCATTTCTGAAAGAGGCATTCTGCTTTGGACTTTTCCAAATGCATTTAATGGTCACAGATCAAGAATGGGTAGGAAACCACTGTGAAGAAAAGTCATCTACAAATAGACTGAAAGAGAGAGCAATTGAATGAGAGACTGAGTCTTTCTGACACCTATCTTTAAGAAAGGGAAAAGGGAGGACCAAAGCCACTACAGGCCAGGGAGTTTGACCTGAATCCCTGATAAATGCCTGAAGTAAATTATCAAAGAATCCATAGCAGACAGGCTAGCACAAGGCAGCATGCCGAAGGACAGCCAGCATGACTTCATTACGGCAGGTCATGCCAGACCAACCTCATTTCCTTCTATGATCAGGTCACTCACCACCTGGATGGGGGAAATGAGGTTGATGTCATATACTTGGACTTCAAAAAGGCCTTTGACCTGGTCTCCCACAAAGTCCGCATGAAAAAATTGGGAAAATGTGGCCTCAACTTCATTCAAGTCCAGTGGAGAGGTAACTGGCTACGAGGTAGGACCCAGAGCGTATTGATTGACAGAACTGAGTCATCATGGTGGAGGGAGAGCAGTGGCATCCCTCAGGGTTCAGTCTTCAGACCAGAACATGTTCATCAATGATTTGCATTCGGGTATTAAAAGCAAACTAGCAAACCATTAAAAGCAAACTATTAAGCGCAAAGTTCGCGGACAACAAACTATGTCATAGATTCATAGATTCATAGATGCTAGGGTCGGAAGGGACCTCAATAGATCGTCGAGTCCGACCCCCTGCATAGGCAGCAAAGAGTGCTGTGTTCAGATGACCCCAGCTAGATGCTTATCTAAACTCCTCTTGAAGACCCCCAGGGTAGGGGAGAGCACCACCTCCCTTGGCAGCCCGTTCCAGACCTCGGCCACTCGAACTGTGAAGAAGTTCTTCCTAATGTCTAGTCTAAATCTGCTCTCTGCTAGCTTGTGGCCATTATTTCTTGTAACCCCCAGGGGCACCTTGGTGAATAAAACCTCACCAATTCCCTTCTGTGCCCCCGTGATGAACTTATAGGCAGCCACAAGGTCGCCTCTCAACCTTCTCTTGCGGAGGCTGAAGAGGTCCAGGTGCCCCAGTCTCTCCTCATAGGGCTTGGCCTGCAAGCCCTTAACCATACGAGTGGCCCTTCTCTGGACCCTCTCCAGGTTATCCACACCCCTCTTGAAGTGTGGCGCCCAAAACTGCACGCAGTATTCCAACTGCGGTCTGACCAGCACCCGATAGAGGGGAAGTATCACCTCCTTGGATCTGTTCATCATGCATCTGCTGATGCACGATAAAGTGCCATTGGCTTTTCTGATGGCTTCGTCACACTGCCGACTCATGTTCATCTTGGAGTCCACTAGGACTGCAAGATCCCTTTCCGCTTCCGTTCCACCAAGCAAGTCATTTCCTAGACAGCAGGTATGCTGGACATTTTTCCTCCCTATGTGCAGCACTTTGCATTTCTCCTTGCTGAATTGCATTCTGTTGCTTTCTGCCCGTGTATCCAACCTGTCCAGGTCTGCTTGTAATTGTTCCCTGCCCTCCGGCGTGTCCACTTCTCCCCACAGTTTTGTGTCATCTGCAAACTTGGACAGAGTACACTTCACTCCCTCGTCCAAGTCACTGATGAAGATATTGAAGACTATCAGTCCAAGGACCGAGCCCTGGGGGACCCCACTACCCACACCCTTCCAGGTCGATACCGACCCATTCACTACGACTCTCTAGGTGCGACCCTCTAGCCAATTCGCCACCCATCGGACTGTGTAATCATCCAAGTCACAGCCTCTTAACTTGTTCACCAGTATGGGGTGGGATACCGTATCGAAGGCCTTCCTGAAGTCTAAGTAAATGACATCAACCCCTACTCCTGCATCCAGGCGTTTTGTAACCTGGTCATAGAAAGAGACTAGATTAGTCAGGCATGATCTACCTGCCACGAACCCGTGCTGGTTTCCCCTCAGCATAATTTGTCCTGCCAGGCTCTCGCAAATGTGAGCCTTGATAATTTTTTCAAAGACTTTGCCAAGGATGGAGGTGAGACTGACTGGCCTATAGTTGCCTGGGTCCTCCTTCCTCCCCTTCTTGAAAATGGGGACCACATTGGCCCTTTTCCAGTCCTCCGGGACCTGGCCCGTGCGCCACGACTGCTCAAATATTACCACCAGTGGTTGCGCAATGACATCAGCCAGTGCCTTCTGTACCCTCGGATGGAGCTCATCCGGGCCTGCCGACTTAAAGGCATCCAGTTCCTCCAAGTGACCCTGCACCATCTCAGGGTCTACGCTTGGTAGTCTGGTGTCCTTCTGCTGCCTCTCTACAACCCCAGTGAGAGACTTGTCGTGCCCCTCGCTTAGGAACACTGAGGCAAAGAACTCATTGAGGAGTTCAGCCTTGTCCCCCCTGTCCGTCACCAATTGCTTCGGCCCATTTAGCAGGGGTCCTATTCTACCCTGGGCCTTCCTTTTACTCCCTATATATCTAAAAAAACAATTTTTTGTTATCCTTTACTTGGGATGCCATCCTCAGCTCCATGGTAGCTTTGGCCCGTCTAACTGCCTCCCTACAAGCACGAGCAGAGGAGATATACTCCTCTTTGATAATCTCTCCCTGTTTCCACTTTTTATATGCTCCCCTTTTAGTCCGCAGGCTGCCCTGGATTTCTCTGGTCAGCCAAGGAAGCCTCCTGGCCCATTTCCCTCTTTTTCCTCGCATCGGGATCATCTCCCTCTGTGCCCGAAGGATCATTTCCTTAAGGTACAGCCACCCTTCCTGGGCTCCCATCTCTTCAAAACTCCTACTCTGCAGTGCGTCCATGACTAATCCCCTGAGTTCATTGAAATCAGCTTTCCTAAAGTCTAGCACTTTCACCCTACTAGTTACCTTACCCACTCAATGTCTTATGATGAATTCTATTATTAGGTGATCACTGTCCCCCAGGTGACTACCAATCTGTAGGTCCCCTACCATATCATCCCCCGTTGCCAATACCAGGTCCAGTAAGGCATTCCCCCTAGTGGGACCGTGTACCTCCTGTTTCAGGTGGAGGTCCTGTACGCAGGATAAGAACGTGTGTGAACAGTGGGACTTTGCTGTCTGTGTCTCCCAGCAGATGTCTGGGTAGTTTAGGTCCCCCATGACTACCGCCTCCTTAGTTTTTATGGTCTCTGAGAGCTGCCTCAGGAGCCCCGAATCTAGTTCTTTCCCTTGGTGTGGGGGTCTGTAGCAGACCCCTACCACCAAATCCCTTTCTCCTTGCCCCCCATGTAACAACCCACAATCCTTCTACTTTCTCCTCCTTCGATTCTGTCTTGATGAGGGTCAAAGTATATTGCTCATTCACACAGAGCGCAACCCCTCCCCCTTTCTTCTCCACCCTGTCCTTTCTGTACAGCCTATAACCCTCAATATGTACCGCCCAGTTGTGGGAAGAATCCCACCAGGTTTCAGATAGCGCTACTAAGTCGTAGGTGTTTTCTGCAAGCAGGAGTGCTAGTTCATCCTGCTTGTTCCCCATGCTCCTAGCATTAGTATATAGGCACTTGAGCCCTGTGACTGGTGCCTTTTTTGCCCCCCAGCTCCGATTCCCAAAGGGCCCCTTATTGCTAACCTGCTTATTGCTTACCTGTGCTGTATTGCTGGCCGCCCCATGGACTGCAGGTTCCCGATGTTCTCCTTCTTCAGGCTGGGCTGTCCTTGTGGGTGCCACATGGTTTGGTGGTCCACGGCTTCCCTTGCCCTCATCTTCCCCTCCCCACGACGAGCCTAGTTTAAAGCCCGCCGGAGGAGATCCGCCGACCTAGAAGAGAAGAAGGATGAGCTGATTAAACTCTTGGGCACCAGCGAGTCAAGACCAACATCAGCTTCATGCTCATCAAGTCCTGGGCCTGACCCAGGACCACACTCCCGCTCGCCAAGCCCAGAGGCTGCCGGGAGATCACCCTCCAAGAGCGAGCAACAGAAACTCCATGAGATAGAGCTGAAAAGGATGGAGCTGGAGGAGAAACAGCTGGAAGTGAAAAGAATGGAGCTGGAGGCCCAGCGCGAAAAGGAGCAGCTGGCAGCTCAGCGTGAAAGGGAACAGCGGGAAGACAAGAAGGAACAACAACGGCTGGAGGAGAAAAGGCTGGAGCTGGAAGCTCAGCGTGAAAGGGAACAACGGGAAGAAAAGAAGGAACAACAACGGCTGGAGGAGAAAAGGCTGGAGCTGGAAGCTCAGCGTGAAAGGGAACAACGGGAAGAAAAGAAGGAACAACAACGGCTGGAGGAGAAAAGGCTGGAGCTGGAAGCTCAGCGTGAAAGGGAACAACGGGAAGAAAAGAAGGAACAACAACGGCTAGAGGAGAAAAGGCTGGAGCTGGAAGCCCAGCGTGAGAGGGAACAACTGGCGGCCCAAATGGAGGAAAAGAGAATGCAGATGGAGCTCGAGCAGAAAAAGCTCGATGCTCAGCTCCCTTTGCAGACCAACGGGGGAAACGCGAACCCTCCGCAAGCATCCGGGGAACCCCCCAAACTGGAAGTCTCCGCCTTCGCTCGCTACCGAGAAGGAGACGATCCTGCGATGTTCCTAAGCAACTTCGAAAGACAAGCCCAGCGGTGCAAGGTGCCGGAGGAAAAGATCATGATGTACCTGTCTGCGCTGGTAGAGGGCGACATGGCGGTGGTCCTGAACAGCCTGCCCTCAGATGCAGCTGATGACTATAATGCCTTCAAAGCTGCTGTGTCCAACCTGTTCAAGTTAGGACCGGATTATTTTCGGAAAAAATTCCGGAATACATGCCCACAACCCGAAAAGTCATTAACTGATTATGTGGTCATGTTGTACGACACATACCTTAAATGGTTAACCGAAGCCAAGGTTGACACTTTAGATAAGGCAAGCCATCTCCTGGTGCTGGAACAATTCTGTTTTTGGTGTCCGAGAGAGATTAAGACCCTGGTCAGGAACAGGGACCCCAAAGATGCTTACGAGGCCGCAGACATTGCAAACCGACTGTTGCTAAACCGTGAGAAGCCTCCCTACTCTGGGAAGGAGCAAAAAGAGTTCCAAAGAGGGGGGAAGGGAGGCCCAGGTCAAAAAGGGGAAAGAGGGCCACCTCCTGCAGAGCGCAAGGCGGCCCCAGATTCGGACAAACCACCCAATTCGGAAAAGAGGGGGTGCTATAACTGCGGGGATCAGGGCCACATCAAGCCCAACTGCCCAAAGCTAAGCACTAGACCCAAGCCCGTCAGGCGTGCAACAGCCGTGAGCAGTGAGGGGGAGGGCTGGAGCCACTCTGAGGAGAGTGTCTGTTGCTACAGGATCACAAACTCGGAGGAGGTGATGGCCCCCCACCGGACCATGATCACGGTAAAGGAAAGGACCCTTGTGGGGGAACTGGACACGGGGGCCAGTGTGACACTAATTAATTCCAACCTGGTCTCGCCTGCAGACATAATCCTGGGGAAGACCCTCACTATTCAAGGAGTGGGGTCCACACCCCTGAAGGTACCGGTAGTCCGTGCCCCCGTCGTGTGGAACGACTGTGCAACGTACCTGGAAATGGGGGTACTGGAAGGGACTGCGGTCCCCATCCTGGTGGGACGGGATCTTATAGAGCAGGAAGCCCAGCTCCGGAGGTGGGAACAGACCCAAGAGTCAAAGCCCCACACTGTTCATGCAGTGACTCGCCTGCAGAGCAGGAAAGCTAAAGAAGTGGGGTTAGAAAATCCCCAGGAGAAAGCCACACCATTGGCCGCAGGGGAAGGGACCCCTGCAATGGCGATTGCACCCTGGTCCCGAAGGGAACTGGTAACCCCGAGGGTGGGTTAAGTAACAGTCCCGGGGAGGTGTGTATTCCGTCAGTGGCAGAGGGAGGTGAAACTAGCAGGGAGGAGACCCAGGAAGTCCCTGTGGGTGAGTGTAAACTCCCTGCAGGAGCTCCTGAGCTCCCTGCTGATTGCCTAGCTGGGCAAGAGGAGTTCAAGCGGGAGGTTCGGGAGGACCCCAGCTTGGAGGGACTCCGGCAGATGGCTCAGGAACAAGAAACTGAGTTCACTCCGGACAAGAGGGAACAGGTGGTCTGGGATAAGGGGCTTCTCTATCGGTTGTGGGTCCCGAAAAACCATGCCAAAACCTGGGAGCCCCAGCGCCAGCTCATAGTACCCCGAAAATACAGACAGCAATTGCTTGCCATGGCTCACGATCTACCGTGTGCTGGACACATGGGCAGGGAACGGACACGCCAGCGGTTGCAGGTGAACTTTTTTTGTCCCAGAATTGCCCAGTATGTAACAAGCTATTGCAAATCTTGCGAGACATGCCAGAGGACAGGCAAAAGCGGGGACAAGAGAAGGGCTCCCCTGCAACCCCTCCCTATCATCGACCAACCCTTCCCCAGGGTGGCAGTGGACATTGTGGGACCGCTGAAGCATAGAACTCGTAGAGGAAAGAAATACATATTAACTCGAGTGGATTACGCAACGCGGTACCCGGAGGCAGTTGCCTTGACCTCCATCGAGGCACCCGTGGTTGCTGATGCCCTCATCACGGTCTTCTGCCAGCTGGGTTTTCCCTCCGAGATCCTGACAGACCAGGCTGGGAACTTCATGGCGGAGATAATGGAGTGCCTGTGGGACTGCTGTGGGGTGCAACACCTTAAGACCACAGCCTACCACCCTCAGACAAATGGGCTGGTGGAAAGGTTCAACGGGACATTGAAAGGGATGCTCAAGGCCTATGTGGACTCCAACCCCAATGACTGGGATGAGAAACTGCCGCACCTGCTCTTTGCCTACCGGGAGGTGCCCCAGGAGCCCACTGGGTTCTCACCCTTCGAGCTGATGTTCGGGAGGCGAGTGCGAGGTCCTCTCGATTTGGTGAGAGAGGAGTGGGAAGGGAAGATCGCTTCCACAAAGACCTCCGTGGTGGAGTATGTGCTTGACTTTTGTCAGAAACTGACTGACATGATGAAGGTGGCACGGGACTCCCTGGGACAGGCCCAGGAGAAGCAAAGGTCCTGGTATGATGAGAAGGCCCGCTTACGTACTTTTGAGCGGGGTGAGAATGTGATGGTTTTCCTGCCACTAAAAACAAACAAGCTGCAAGCTGCTTGGGAAGGTCCTCATGCTGTCCTGGACAGACTGGATGATGTAACCTATGTAGTGGGTATTAAGGGTAGGAAACCTAAGACAATTCACGTGAACATGCTTAAACCCTACTACAACAGAAAGGAGATGGTATTCTGGGTCCCCTCGGTTGAGGGAACTCCGGAGGACCCCGAGGAGCCGGTCATGTATGGAGACTGGGATGGCGAGGCAGGGATCGAGGAACTCCGCCTGCCGGACCATCTGCCCTCCCAGGACAAGGACCAGCTGCCCGCAGCACTCAAGGACTTTGAAACTGTGTTCTCTAATAAACCAGGTAGAACGGACCTGGCGGTACACTCGATAGAGACGGGCAGCCATCGCCCTATATACTCCCAACATTACCCAGTCAATGAGAAGGTGTGGCAAGAAATAAAATGGGAGATCGCAGAGATGGAGGAGTTGGGGGTAATCCGGCCTTCAATGAGTCCCTGGGCCAGTCCGGTGGTACTCGTCCGGAAGCAGGACGGGACCATCCGGTTCTGTGTGGACTACCGGAAGCTGAATGCCATCACCACCCCTGATGCGTACCCTATGCCCAGGATGAACACGTTGCTGGATCGCCTGGGCCCAGCCAAGGTGATCTCAACTCTTGATCTGTCCAAAGGATTTTGGCAGATGGCCCTGGACCCAGATGCCATAGCCAAGTCTGCCTTTACTACACCTACGGGGCTATACGAGTTCACAATTTTACCATTCGGTTTGCGCAACTCGCCTGCCTCTTTCCAGAAACTGATCAATAATCTGCTGCAAGGATGTGAGCGGTTTGCCATGGCTTACATCGATGACATCGCCATCTTCAGCCAGGATTTCAAGTCGCACCTAACTCACCTGACCACTGTGCTAGGTAAAATCAAGCAAGCTGGTCTTTCGGTGAAAGCCAAAAAGTGCCAGTGGGCACTATCGGAGGCAGTGTACTTGGGTCATCGTGTGGGTGGAGGTCATATTGCTCCCTTGTGGGACAAAATCGAGGCCATCAAAGACTGGCCACCTCCACAAACCAAGAAGCAAGTCAGAGCCTTCCTCGGCCTGGCGGGTTACTACCGAAGATTTGTCCCGGGGTTTGGAGCAACCGCAGCTCCGCTGCACGAGCTGACCAAAAAGGGCAGCCCGAACCTGGTGGTCTGGAAGCAGGGGTGCCAGGAAGCTTTTAACACCCTCAAGGCTGCCCTGGTCAAACAACCCATCCTGAAGGCATAAACCCTTCTACGTGGCAACGGATGCTTCCGACGTAGGACTGGGAGCTGTGCTCTTACAGGAGCACCAGGAAACACGGCACCCCGTGGCGTACCTCAGCCGGAAGCTAATCCCTCGGGAGCGAAACCTGTCCTCAATCGAGAAGGAGTGCTTGGCCATCGTCTGGGCCCTGAACAAGCTGAAGCCCTATTTGTGGGGACAACAGTTCACTGTCCTGTCGGACCATGCCCCACTGCAGTGGCTGCAAACCATGCAAAACACCAATGCCAAGCTGCAATGCTGGTCTTGGCAGCTGCAGGAATTTAATTTTACGGTCCAACACATAAAAGGAAGCCAAAACGTGATAGCGGATGCCTTGTCACGAAAGGACTCTGGGTAGTGGGTCCTTGGGACTCGGGACTAGTGAGGAAATCACTAGTGTAAAACTGCCATCAAGTTTTATGGTTTCTGTGTTATTCTCTTAACCTGTTTCATGTTCCAGGTTTTTTCCTTTTTCTTCTTCTGGCATCCCGTGGGAACTCCCTAACCCAACACGCCCGGACCCACGGCCCTGAGAGGCCCCGTGTCCGAGCTTGTAAAGGAGGGGGGGGAAGTGTGGCAGAAATGCCACCGTCGGTGCCCCTCTCCAGAGATCTGTCTCATCCAGCCTGAGAGGCTGGTGTTGAATCCCTCAGGGCGGGGATCTCCCACCTTGTCTACATGACAAAAGCCTGGTGCCTGGGAGGTGATGCTCTGGTCACCTGGGCAGGGGGGAAAGGCCCGGCCCTGCGCGCGGGCCCAGGTAGCCAGGGATGCTTGGGAGATCGGTCGGTTTGTGGCCAGTATTGGCAGCTTCGATTGGACCGGGCTGCTGAGGTCAGAGAGGTTATTTAAGGGCCCGGTCCAGGAAGAAGGCAGCCATTAGCCATGTGGTCATCCAGGTGAATCTGAACCTGGCTCTCTCCTCATCACCACATGCTCCAACAGTGCCCTGCCTCCAGAGGAAACTCCAACCACCTCTGGATGATGCGAGTGAGTAAGCTACTCGAGATCCGATTAGATATTTAGCTTCAGTAACTCAGATGCGTGTTTAAACGGCTACCTCAGCCACCCTGGTTTGCTCTATGGGATTCCTCTGATATTCCTGTAATATTTCTATGATACTGTTCTACCTTTTACCCTGTTTCCGCCGTACCCCCTGTAATCAATAAAGTTCTCCTTTGTGACCGGTGTGGGAGACTTATTGAGGGGTGGGTCTAAATTATGCCAAGGAGGCCCCTTAGGTCTGTGAACTAAGGGAGGCTTCCTAATAAGCCCCTGACTTGGGGAAGTGCCCCAAGTGCCTGTATTGGGTCTAGTACCCATTGCACGATCAGGCCTGTGTTTTCCAAGGTGCACAGAGCCAAAAGTGAGTCGAGAGCCTTGGATGGCGGCAGCGGGAACCCCAGGCTAGTGGGTGTGCTCCAGGGAAGGGGTCGGCCGGACGGGAGGCACCCCAGGGAGGCACTCAGAGCCTGGAAGGTGGTCGGGCACAGGGAGGTGGGCGGCTCAACGCAAAAGCGCCCCCTACTGGCCCGCCACAATGCTTACCTTTGAGGGACAGGTGGAGCCCATCCCAACTGAGCATGTCCCTCGTTGTGATGTGCGGGTCGTTGTCCAGGAAGCCGAAGCCTGCCTCGAGACACCACTGCCGAAGCCGCCAGGTGTTCTCTCTGATGCAGTTCTTGTGCCGTCTTCCGCATCCGCTCACTGGTAGGACAGAAGAGAATACCACCTGTGCACCGATCTCTCTCAGCACACCGCCCAGAGCGTGGTAGTCCGTCATCAGGTGATCGGGGCTTCTCCTGGCCGCATCATTAGTACCCACATGGACTAGGACCATGGGGTAGTAATCGGTGGGCTTAATCCTGGCCTGGATTATTCCCATCACATCCCGAATCTTTGCTCCAGGCAGGCAGTAGACCTCTCGTGTTGAGGGGTCCTGGCAGCAGATGGGCCCTTCCGTACCTCTCAGGATGGAGTCACGAATGTCATTCATTATCATTTAATACGTAGAAATATAAAGTGCTCCATCTGGGGAGAAATAATCCACAACACACTTACAGGCTGGGCAGTGCTAGGCTTGCTAGCACAAAATCTCAACAAGACCTGGGTGTTGTGACAGACTACAGAATGAACATGAGCCCCCAGTGCAATGCCGTAGCTGGCAGAGCTAATCAAACACTGGCGTACATCTACCGAGGCATCTCCAGCAAAGCTAATGATGTCATCCTCCCGCTCTAATTCGATCTGGTGAGACCGCAGCTGGAGTACTGCATCCAGGTCTGGGCGCCGCACTTCAGGAAGGCTGTGGAGAAGCTTGAGAGAGAGCAAAGGAGGAGCACATGCATGATTAGAGGCCTAGAGAACAGGTCATATGAGGAGAGGCTGAAAAACTTGGGACTGTTCAGCCTGGAGAAGAGAAGACTCAGAGGGGAGGTGGTGGCAGCCTATAATTATATCAGGGGCATACATCAGGGCCTTGGGGAGCATCTGTTCACCAAGGCCCCCTGGGGAGGACAAGAAATAATGGGCACAAGCTGATTGAATATCACTGCAGGCTAGACATAAGGAAAAACTTCTCTACAAGTCAAGTACCGAGGGTTTGGAACAGGCTTCCCCGAGACGTGGTACAGTTACCCACCCTGGCAATCTTGAAAAAGTGTCTTGATGTCCATCTTGCTGGGGTCGTCTGATCCCAGCGGTCTTTCCTGCCCAAGTGCAGGGGGGCTGCACCCCATGATCTGTAAGGTCCCTTCCATCCCCTAACAACTATGAAACTATAAAACTATGAAACCATCAAGCTCCAAGACCAACTGCCAAGACCACCTGCCATGCCCAGCTGGTAAGCCCTGCACATGGAGGAGGACTTTGGGGGACGGGGGCACTGAGCGCCAGAGGTGCACGAGCAGGTGCAGGTGGCCCACGAGCAGCAAAGGAATCTGGCTTCCTAAGTTCAAGAGAGGCATGTTGTCCTTCTCGAGAGCACGGTGGTCACCCAGGAGCTGCTTCTAGAGCATGCAGCATCTGGATCACAGCTTCCTAGACAGTAAACCCTGGAGGCTGCAAGAGGGAGAGGAACAGTGCAAAATACCCTGGTCTGATTTGGTTTGCTCTGCCTTTCAGCATCCTCTGTCTAGCACTGAGACACACGATACTGAGCAAGAGGGATCTATGGGCTGACCCAATAAACGGCAGTTTTTTAGGAAGTGGCAGTCAAACCAGCTCAGCCCCAGTGGCCCAATGTAGAAGTCTCTAGACTTCTTAGCCATAGGTTGTGGTTTCAAAGCCCACCTGTCGCTAAAATGACGTAACTCGTAACCAGGGTGCAGGTCAGCTCCAAAAGCTAAGTATTAACCAGGTTGCTGGTAAAACAAAGGTATATCCATAAGCATATTGGCGCTCAAACGGTTTAAGGATCTGTAAGTTGAAAAAAGAAACTCCAAAAAAAAGAAAAGTCTAAGGCCTATGACTGGGGCTTAGATGCCTGCACCTCCAAGGATGTTTAGGATGTTTTGGTAGATCACTCAAGTCTACAGTGGTTGACAGCAAAGTAAGTTTAAATCCCTTGATGCTCCCTCAATTTGCTCCTTAAAGGAGTTTTTAGTGTATGTTGGCTCAACATTTCTTTCTTCTTGCCTGGAGCGCTGTGAACAGTTCTGGCCTCTGTGTTTTAAAACAGAAAGGGGCAATTTATAAATGGTCCACAGGTGGGCAGCAAAGATGGTCCAAGACTTGGAAAGCAAATCATACAGTGAGAGGCTGTAGAAGCTAGGGCATATGATAGCAGTCTTGAAGTACTAGCAGGGCTGCCATAAAGAAGGAAAGCACCTTATTTTCTCTTGCTGCAGACAGGAGGGTGCAGGCCAATGGTCTGAAGCTGACAGGGGAGCACAGCCGACCCCAAGCAGATCATGCTAGTGAGGTCACGGGGAGCCCATACACCGACTGAGACTGAGGATGGGGCTGACTGCTCTCCCAGTGGGAAAAGGAACGGGAAGTAGGGAAGGAGGATGCATGAAGAGCTCCGCAAGGCCAGAGCAGTATACCTGGAGTTGGAGAACAGAATAGGGTGGATGGAGGGCACAAGCAGTGGCTGCAGAGCAGCAAGGTGGGAAGAGAGGTGGGTGGGATCAAGGCAGGTGGAATCCCAAAAGGGGGGATCAGGGTAGGGGAACAGTCCCCACACCCCAAGCTAAGGAGCTATGTCCCCTGAGAGCCAAAGAGCTATGGGGCTCTGGGGAAAAATACATGGTGACAGGGGTCACGAACTGTACAAAAAATCCCCGAGGCTCCCCTACACAGGACACAGAGCACCACGCAGCACGGTGCACTGGTTTACTGTGACTTGAGGGACAGCCCATGGCCGTCTTTGTGAAGCAGTCCCCAGAACTCAGGGACTCCTCCTGGCCTCTCAGTTGGACACTGACTGTTTGTCACCATCCCTTTAGCTACGTGGAGCTGCTCTGGGCACTTTTGCCCCCTCCCCGGCAATGGCTTTCTATAGCACTTGGTGGTGCTGCCTGCCAAAGGTGGAGACCCTGGTACCACCAAGCAGGATGTCCAGCTCTTGATGTCCCCTAGGGCCAGGCACTGAAGAGACCCAGCCCCCAGCAGAATTTCATAGATTTTGTAGACATTCAGGCTGAAATGGACCCCAGAGGATCATCGAGTGCAGCCCCATGCCCAGGGGCTGGAAGTCAGCAGGGATCATAGGATCCCAGCAAGATAAACATCCATATGTGTCTTGAAGGTGTTCAAAGTGGGTGCTTGAACCACCTCCGGCGGCAGTCTATTCCAAACCTTGGGGGCTCAGACAGTAAAGAAGTTCTTCCTTATGTCCAACCTGATTGGTCGCGGTGGAGTTTGCGACCGTTTGATCTCGTCATCCCTTGGGGCGCTCTGGTGAACAGACATTCCTCCAGATCCTGGTGAACACCCCTGATAAACTTATAGGTGGCCACCAGATCACCCCTGAGCCTGTGCTTTTCCTTGCTAAAGAGTCCCATGGCTCTCAGCCTCTCATCATAAGGTCTGTTTTCCTGACCTCTGATCATGCGCGTGACTCTCCTCTGCACTCTCTCAAGCTTCTCCACATCCTTTTTGAATTGTGGAGCCCAAAACTGGACACAGTACTCCACCTGCGGCTTCACCAAGGCCGAGTACAAGGGGAGAATGACGTCCCGGGATTTGCTTGAGACCACTCAAGAATTTGCTTTTGTGCCCGAGGTTCCCAGGCACTGCCGTACAAATGCATTCCCTACTTGTTGAATCCATCATCCCTCGTGGTCTGTCAAAGGGCATGTGTTGAAAGCCCCGGGCACGCTGCTTTCCACTGGGAGCTCTTGTAGGGTGAGAGGAGCAGCATTTCTTTTCTGCCGCGCTCCGTCTCCCTCCTTGTTCCCCGGTGCCTATTCCAGGCGGGCCTACCGACAGACTCGGGGGAGACAGCCAGATACCCTCCAGAGGCTGGCATTGCCAAGTCAGGCTCTTTCTTTGCATTGAGAAACCCCCTGAGTGCAGTTCTCAATTCCTATGAACACAACAGGGAATGTTTCAAAGGATCTGAAGAAGGGATGAAGGAAAGGTACAAAATGTATTAGCACTTGGTGGGCAATGTCCAAACTGAGGGAAGTCAGATCAAATCAGAAAGTACCCAGCTTCCTTTTCCTGTCATGTCACCATAATTTGCCACTGGGCATCCTGCCTTGGAGCTTCCTGCAGCTCCTCTTTCTTGAGGCAACAGCCATCCTCCTGCTTGAAATCCCCGTCTGGGAGCAGTCTAGTGAGAATCTCTAGGGCTAGGAGACTAAAAATGAGGACCTGTGAATGAATGCCAGCCACACGTGAAAAGAAATCCTGGCAGCTGAGAGCTTCACTGCTGAGTCTGGCAACTGCAGGAGTTACCCTGCATGGTGGCCCCAAGCAAGGGAGCAAGATGCACCTTCTCCTTTCTCTCAGGACACTTTCCATGCAGCAGTGTCCTTTCACTGCTGACTATGTCCAAGGCTGGTCAAACATGCCAAAGTCAGACAGGGTCGGGGAAAGGGTGCTGGGCAGGTAGATCCAGGCGAGAGCTTGATGGGCCCCAGACAGTCTTTCTGAGAAAGACCCCACAGCTCGGGGCCTCCTCTTGACTTCTCCCTCACACACGCTCCCCTAGGGCAGGGTTTGGGCCTCAACCTTGCAAGTGGGAAGGAAGCCAGGGATGAAGGCTGTGCCTTTTCCCAGGGTTTCACTTTTGTTTCTAAACAAGGAGCATCAAAGGGAAGAAACTGCAGGAAGAGCAAAGGAGAGGGAAGGTTAAGGAGGGAACTGAGCTAAGCCACCTCTTTGCAAAATAGGCAGCACTATAGGAGTCTCAGGAGTAGCTTTGGCTGAGACTTACCATATTTCTAGTTCAAAATAGAGGACACCAGTCACGGGGGGAGGAGGGGGTACATGATTGTAGGGGCAGTGATATGCTGGTGCCCTCCCCCTGCACATTCCCTTGCCTCTCACTCCCAAGTTACAGCCCCTAGGGCAAGCCCCTAGGGCAAGCCTGGAAGCTGAGCGGAGCAAAATCCCGAACATTTGATAATATTTAAAAAACAAAACAAAACAAAAATAACCTGCCAGATGGAGATGGAAAGAACCAGAAAGAGGACGTGTCTGGGAAAACCTGGACGTATGGTAACCCTGCTTCAGAGAGGGCTGGGCTCACTTTTCTTGGGATTTTCTTCATTTCTAGCACACTGAAAGTGCTGTTGAAATGATCTAGATGAGCGATTCTCTACCCATGGTAGGGGCTTTTCTGAGATCCTTTTAATAGTGACACATCACCATTAATTGTAGGAATACCTGCACATAATTCACAAGATATATCTCAAGATTTCAAAGAGGAAATGCGTGTCAAGAAACACGCTCAACTGTGCTAGTCTTTCTGAATGCTGACAGTCAGTAAGTTTAGTGACAGTTTGCAACCCTGAGCAGGACTCATCATGGCCTTGCCCTACACCTGGACAGCATTCAATCAGACAAAGGCCTGGGTCAACAGGAAGGTGAGAGAGGACTAGATCACTCCAAGCGTAGATCCCAGTACCTGCACAGTGAGCTTCAAGTGGGTGAGCATCAAAAAAGAGCAGATGAAGCGAGGGGATGTAGCTCAGTGGTAGAGCGCATGCTTTCCGAATATGAGGTCCTGAGATGTCTCCATTTTTTCCTGCGGGCAGAGGCTGGACAGGAGGTCTCTCCAAACCAGGGCTGGACAAAATATGGTCCCTTGGATGGATCTGGCCTGTGGAGGGTCTGTATCCCACCCATGGGGGGCCCTTGGACCTACCTGGTCCAGCTGCTACTTGGCCGTGGCATGTCCTGCTGTTCCTGGGCAGGCAACGGGCCTAGGGCGGCTCCGTGGCTGGACTGCCTTTCTAGGCAACCTGAGCAGTGGTGGCTCTTTCTGGCTGCCACTGCCACTGGCCCAAGCCCTGTGGTACTGGTGGGGACCTGCAACTCTTTCAGACTCACCTGTCTGGACTGAGCAGCAGCAGCAGCAATGTCACCCAGCAGAAACTGCTGCTCAGCATGGGGGGAAGCAGCCCCTAGCTGTCGCTGCTGGTGCACAGCACTCACTCAGACTGCCCACAGCCCACACTGCACCGGGCAGAAACTGTTGCTGAGCATGGGGGGAAGCAGCCCCTCCCTGTCACTGCTGCTGGGCAGTACTCATTGCAGCTGCCTGCAGCCCACACTGCACCAGGCTGCCCTGTGGCTGCTTTGCACTGTTACCGCTGCTGCACTGGGCAGCCCAGAGGTGGCGGTGAGGGAGATGTAGGGCTTTCCATGTCTGCAGTGAGAACTGCCCAGCAGCGATGAGTGGAAAGAGCTGCTTGTTTCCCCCGCCATGCAGAGCAACAGTTTCTGCCTGGAGCCACCACTGCTGAGCCCAGACATGTGAGTTCAGAGCATACACGGGGTGTGCTGGGCCGAGCCTGTGTGTGCAGGTCCCTGCCAGAACCACGGGGCTGGGGGCAGTGGCAGCAGCAGCTGGAAGGAGATGTTGCTTCCTGGACTGCCTAGAAAGCCAGTCCCACCATGGGGCTGCTCCAGCCCTGCTATGTGCCCAGGGGTGCCGGAAAGCACCACAACCAGGCAGTGCGGAGCAGGTGCAGGGGCATAGGGGCATGCTGTGGCCGTGCACTGCTGGCAGTGGAGATGGCAGGGAGGTGCTGCAGAGCACATGGGCTCTGGGCTGTTGTGGGGCAGGGGCGAGTGCTGACTGCCTCAGGGGAGCGCGTGTAGGGGGCTCCTATGCACACCCCACCCTACCCGCAAACACTCCCCTGCAAACCCCACAAGTGCACCCTCCCCCACACACAATCACACACCCCACAAACACTGCACACACTCACACCTACCCACAATCCCCACACTCACACCCACTAACCTTTGGGGGAGCCCCTCTCAATGCTGTGTGCACACACCCCACCACACACATGCACTCACCGACACACACACCCCAGCTACCGTCCCCCTGCACACACCCCACAGCCCCCCACAAACCCCACACCCACCCACGCATCCCCACAAAGAGAGGGACTTCCAGTGACAAAGGTCAGAAGAGGGTGGGACTTCCAGTCCCAAGATGGCAACCAGGGGGTGGGGCGCTTGTTAAAGGTGGGGCAACAAGTCCCTCAACAGCTCACCAGAACTTGTTAAGTGGCCCTCTAGCTGAAATAATTGCCCTCCCCTGCTGTAGATCCTCTCCACAAGCCTTGGAGACTACAGTGGCAGGGGGCTGCCCGGTCCTGGTTCAGCTCTGCCTCCCAGCTTTGCAGCAGGGAGCAGTGACCATCATCATCCCTCACTCCTGTGGACATGAGGGCCCTTGCTGAAGCCCTGGGGCTTTGCACCAGCTCTAGGACCTCAGGAGGTTATTGGTGACTTGAGGCCTAGGCAACCTTGTCAGGGAGAAAGGCGGGCCTTCTTCTTCCAGACTCCTGCAGTAAGCTGCCTCTGCCTCCTCTAGGTGCCTGCAGAGGCCAAGGACCTGAGGGCAGCTCCAGTGGCAGGGGCCAAGGATACTGTCTGCAGTGCCTTTGCTGGGGCCAAGGCTGCAGTGTCTAGTGTAGTGAATGTGGCCGTCCAGGAGGGTGTGGAGAAGACCAGATCAGAAGTGACCAGCAGTACGGACGTTGTGATTGGCTCATCTCTGGCCCAGAAGGTTGTGAGTGGCCTGGAGGTGGTGCTGGGGAAGTCGGAGCAGGATCACCAGTCACCTCTGCTCCAAGCTCTGGAGCAAGCTACCTCAGCGCACAAAGCGGATGTAAATTGTACCAGAGATAAGGTGCTGTGTGCCAGGCACTGACACTGCATTTTGCTAGGAGCCTCGTCTCCCTCCTTCATTGCTCCCATCTGCCTTTTTTCAGAGCAACTCCCTCCCTGGCTGCAGAGAGATCTAAGGCTGAGCTGCCCTTCTCTTGCCTCCAAGCCCCCTCTATTTCCCCTGCTCCATCCCAGCTCTTGAGGCTGCGAAGGCTGGAGTTCAGCATTTCTCACTTTAACCATGGGGAGCTCTCAGGCTCTGAAAGACAACAGGTGTTTTACTCCATCAGTGCCAACAGTCTCAAGGGGTGACCAGTGTTCTTCTGCTGGGTGGGCAGTGCAGCAACCTGGAGAGAAGGGGTGGAGCTGCCCGGTCTCTCCTAGTAGCTTCTAACAAATGTTTGCCCTAAATGGCTTTTGTATTGAGTTGAGAAGAGTGCAGTGATTTGATGTTTCTAGCTCCAAGCTGGTCCTACGCTGAGAAGTAAATATGTATCAAAGCACGGCAGCTGCTCTGGGCTAGGTGAGAAGCAGCCAAGCCTGGGCTGTGACGGCACCAGGTGCTCCCCAGAAGCGCTCATGCCGGCTCTTGGGAGGGCGAAATTCCTAAGGATTGGAGTCTCAGCAGCCACTTGGTGCTGGTGTTATGCCTCCTGATCATCACCTCTTCCCTTCCCCACCTCGTATGCCTGTCCTTTCCTCCTCTCAAAATACCCCAGACCCTGTGAGTTGATATAAGCAAAACATTTCTTCCTCCTTTCAGTGGTTTCAGACCCCAAGGAGCTAGCGTGCGTCTCATGCCTGGAGGCCAAAGCTGACCGCAGTGGAGGTGGTGAGCAACAAGGCAACTCACAGAGCGGCTCTAGTCAAAGATGCTTCCCAAGCCGATACAGAGACGACGCTGGCTGCAGGGAGCTGCGGTGGAAGAAAAAGCTCGTGGGAAATCCTCTGGTTTGACTTCGTCTTTCAGCTTGGATCTCATCCAGATGTTTTTTCCCCAAAGGAGTGCAGTGCAGGTGTCTTTATGCACAGCCATCTGCTGGAGCCAAGGATTGCAACCATTTAGTACAGGGTGGGCAAAATGGCAGAGCTGGCTGCTGGCCAGACTCCATTTCCCTGCAGCCTCTCCCTGCGCCGCTCCCAGCCAGACTCCACGGAGAGCCCCGAGCAGCGTGGCCGTGACAGCCTGGGGCAGCAGACCCCGGCCCTGCGCTGCCCAGCCCCACACTATCACCGCCATGGAGGATGGCTGGGCAGAGACCTGTTCTGCGGGGACAGGCTGGGATCCCTGCTGCATACAGGGACTATGCACACAGTCTCAGTGCCCCCACTCCCCGCAGTGTGGGCCACACCATCACTGAGAAACACGCTCCACTTCTTTCCTAATCTCACTGAATGCTTTTGGTGCCTGAGGCCTGTCACTGTACTGTGCCAGTGCCCCTGAGTCCACCTTGGCACCAGGGCTAACCCCAGCCCCCTGCTCTGCGGGGATTTGCTGCCTGAGCTCCTCTCACCGCTGATGCTTCAAACCAAAACATGACGGCGCCTCTGGGAAGCAGAGCTGCTGGCCAGGGTTGCACTTGACAAAGGACATGGGCAAGTGCCCATCCTCACGCAGAAGACAAGTCCAGGGAAGGGGCAAACGGCTTGATTGCTGCACTTGGAGATTTGCACTTAGTCCAAGGCCCCTGAGGAAAGAACGAGTCTAAGCTGTGAGCTGACTCCCTGCTCCTTCCTCCTGTGTGAGGCAGGAGCTTAGGGTTAGGCCAGAGACGGACAGAGATTTAGCCAATGCATTGCTGCAGCACGCCAGCACGTCTCCTGCAGTGCTGCTCCATGGAGCAGAGGCACAGTCAATGAAGCAGTGACGTCCCAGCGGGACAACAGCAGGTCACAGATCGCTACCACATCCTGCTGTCCGCAGCAGCCTGCAGGGACCTCAGTGGCAAGCAGAGACCATGAGAATATTTCCCCTTCAGAGGTGCCTTGTAAGGAGGTGCTCAGCCCATGCAGTGCCGTACCTAGCCTCCTGGCAGCCCCAGGAGAACTCTTAGTATTGGGCCCCGCTTCGCCAGAGATGAGTTTTTTTGTTGAAAAAGTCTTGATCACATCTGTGGTATCGATGTCTTTAACTAGTTTGCTCTCAACTGATAGCATTCCCAGTCCTATATATGCACAGCATTAAAACATTTGTTGCAATTGTAATTTTTTTTTTTTTTCCTTTTTGGGGTCTCTTTCTGTTTGTGCTCCAAGTGGCCACCTGGTTCGCCCATGCCTGTGTCTAGGTCTGAGCCCATGAAGGATTCGGAGCCCAGCTGCAGGGCTCAGTGCACAATAGTGTGGACCCTGAGGCTTGGGGTCAGCTAGAAGACACCTGATGCGGGTGGAGCCAAAGAGACAGCTATGAACCGCAGGAGACAGGTACTGGAGAGAGGAAAGGGCAGGCCGATTCTCCTAAAATCTGGAAAGGCCCAAGGGGCTTTGGTTTGTTTGTGTGGTTATGTTGTGGATTCGTGGTTGTTTCATGAAGACTCAAGCTGCCCTGACAACTGGAGAATGGAGCTGACACACCTGGCTAAGGCAACAGGGTAAGCAACCTGCTTACAATCCTCCTTTACATGAGAGAGATGGACAGCAGTTCACAGTCAATCTGAAAGAGATACCTCCCAAATAAAGCAACCTTGATGTGGTGCACAGTCTTATGTGCCACCAATGACCTCAGAAGTGATGGCATCTGGAGTTTTGCACTAACAGCAATCCAAAAACAAGAATAAAACCCCTCAGTGGTAGAGCAAGCAGATGAAGCAAGGACACTTCACAATGGATGCACAGGTGGATGAAGGCTGTGGCAAAGTAGAAGCCTCCGGTCAACTAGATTTTCCTTGATCTTGGATTCAGTTTTCCTTCTCACCAAGTACTTTGTGGCTACTCAAGCTCCGTAACATCCCCATGTTAAAGAACACACATGCAAGCGCCTTCTTTTCTCAGCAAGTCCTATGGTGATAGGTGAGAGGTGATGGAGATAGCAGCTCATGATTACCAAAAACCCCATGTTAGACCTACATAGAGGCATATGATGCTCATGGGTGACGCGTGGTGGGTGCACATGCACCCCCTACAAAAAGGTGCTGCTGAGACCCCTGGTCAACGCCCCAACCCCCGCTCCCCCCCACACACTTACTAGCTCCGAACTCCTGCCGCAGCTATGCCCCCGCAGCTGCCAGGAGCACATGCCATTCGTGATGATGCTTACTTTTGCACTGGGAGCTATAACAGGTGTGCAATTCAGCAGCTGCAATCATGACTGAACAGGCCTATTTAGGATCCACTTTGTTTCCCCCATATGGGTAGGGAGTTAGAAAAGGGGCCCTAAACAGAGACGATCTCACTTCACCTGACTGAAAATGGCATCAAATGGGATCAATCTATCCACAGCCCGAACTGAGTCAAGAAGATTGCAACCTGGAACATCCAGAACTTCCATGATTAGATATTTCCATTTTTGCACTTAGTGAGACCCAGACACTCAGAGGAGGGCCAGCTCACAGAGCCACACATTTTTTGGAAAGGAAAAGCTACAGAAGACAAACATAGCCATGGTGCTGGGTTTGCTATCAAGTCCAAGGTTGTCTTCCAGATACTGAAATGTCTGGCTGGCAACAATGAGCATCTTCAACCAAACAGTAACAGTCATCAGTACACCCCCCCAACCCTTGATGCAGAAGACGAAACAAAATTATTCTATTCTAAACTCGACCAAGTCCTGTCATCTGTCCCCAAAGATGATAAAATAATTCTTCTTGGTGATATTAATACTGGAGTGGGGAGGGACTCTGAGTTATGAAAAGGAGCACTTGGAAAGGAAGAGGTGGGGAAGATCGATCCCAATGGATTTCAAATACAAGATCTCATTGACAGGAAAAGCAGAGCTTGTAGATGTTGGCAGAATGACATCAACTCCAAACAGAAGCCAAACAGTTTGTGACCACATTAAAACCAAGACCCAGAGGAAAACTGAAGAGTGAAAGAACAAGTGGTGGGAGCACAAAGCAAAAGGCATTAAAACTTTTGTTGACAACCACAAAATGTGTGGTTTCTTCAGCACAATCAAAGCTAGCTCTAGGCCAAACACACAAGAAGCCATCTCTCTGAGGTCCAAGCATGGAAAAACACTGTGATAGGAGCTCTGCCATGTAAGTGTGGTGGGCAGAGCACTTTTAAGCATCCTAAACCGGGATTGTAATGTTGACGATAATAACATTAATGCGATTCCACAACACCCCATTAAGAGTACCTTGTAGATCCACCAACTGATCAAGAGGCCTGGACAGCTCGTAAGCGGGCGAAGAACAACAAAGCATGTGGTGCTGATCGAATTCCAGCTGAAAGTTACAAGCAAGGTGGAAAAAAGCTCTCTCACCAGCTACGAGGGCAGCCCGAGGGGGAAAAGTGGTACAGTTGCACCCCACGTTGATATCTGGTCTACCCAAAACATTAACAACAAGCACCTGGCAGTGGAAGCAGCATTTCATTCCACAGGTGTTAGTTAGTGACTCTCCCATTACCAGGATCTGCTCCTTCCCCGCAACATTTTCTCATGTCTGCAGTCAAATGCACAGCTCTTCAGTGGTCTATGGACTAGATGTACAGGTCTTCAGTGATCATGTCCCTATTTATTGGGACATGATCCCTATTTAATGTCCCATGATTAGGACATTATTCCCGAGGGGGAAAAGTGGACTTTGGCCTTCATTTGGAGGGAAGGAGACCATCAACCTGTGTCGATGAAGCCATGAGGGTCTTTCATCCCTAACTGGCCAGTGGCTAGAAAATGATATTTAGAGGTTTGCTTTCAGGTTTGGCTTGTAGGTAAAGTAGATATGTATTAGAACGGTGATCCAGGGGAACAGCAAGGGTGAAGTGGTTTCCAAAAGCCTGTTGGTGATGAAGGTTCACAGCATTCAAGGCAGATTCTGTGTGTGAAGCCAACAGACAACCAGGCGGAGAAACGTGAACAGTGTTTCCATAACAGGAGATAGGCTTGTTGCATCGACTAGGTCAGAGTGTCCAGCTGCAGAGCTCTTGGGATTTCCAGTTTTGTTGTATGGACCAAATTTAGAGGCTGGGGCTTGCCCAACTTAAGACATCGGTAAAAGACCAAGTTAAGATGTGTGTATATGATGGGAACGTGGGAACAAAGGAATATGCTGACAGGACAGAACATGGGCAGTATGTCGATCACTGGGAAACCAATCCCTGGTACTTGGAGAAGAAGAGTCATCAGGAAGAGAAAGAATACCAAAGGAGGGACTTCAGAGCTGCAAAGGGTCCCTGAGGGGGGACCCCAAGGCCACCATGGACTGAGCGTGCCTCACCAGCCCATCTCCCCCACCCCACTGAGGAGGGTGTTCCTTGGCCCTCGACCTCCAGGCTGCTGACATCTGACATTCAAGAGAGAACCACAAGGTGAAGCTCGTGCACTGGCCAGACATACCTTCCCTCTCTGACAACCCCTAGGACTGATACATATAGAATCGGGGGGTATTTTATTTGCCTTGCCTGCATTATTCTTATCTGCTTTCACTGTGTATCAATTACATTTGTTTATTATCAAATGGAAGAAGTTGTGCTCAGTCTGAGGGTTTGAATCTGCCCAGAAAAAGGTCATAAAGGGTCATAAATCTAGTGCCAACACTAGCTAGGCCCAGACCTATTCAATTTCTTAGTTTGAATGGCTCCCTTTTCCCTTCCCTCCATTGCAACGAGCCATGAAATACCTAGAGGAGTTTATACAAATTACAACCGATAAAACAAGCGGGAGGAAGAAGGGGACAGCATGGGTAACATGGGAATGAGCATCTATTACAAAGTACCAAACCAGATGGGGGACAGGGAAAACAGCAAGGGTGATGTCCTACTCTTATACAGACCATGCAACCAGGGAATACAGGAAGAAAAGAGCAAGGGTGTTGGTATAACCTGAGTCCATTACTGATGACCAATCCAGGTTTGGGGAACAGCAAGGATGATGTCATAATGGAGAATTAATACAGACCTCCAAATAGCCTGGGGGAAGGGCAAACTGCAAGGGTGATGCCATAATGCATTTCTATAACAGACACCAAACCAGGGAGTTGGGGGAAGGGGAAAATAGCAAGAACCTTGCCTGGGCCGACTGGGAAAAGCAACAGTGACATTGCAGTGGATGTCTATTACAGATTTCCAAAGAGTCATGGGGAGGGGAACCCCCAAATTGGGTGCGGGGAGAGTGGGAGCCTTCATTAAGCCACTCTCCAAGGCAACTATACGGCAGGCCTTGTGAGAAAGACCAAGGAAAGTGTAGGTTCCTCAATGAACATGGAAAGCAATCAAGTAATGGGCGAAGTGCAGAAGGTTGCTGCAGAAATGGTCAGGAAACATGAACATGGAGGAAGGATCTGAGTGCCCAGTTAGGAAGTTTGCGAATGAAGAGCAGTTTAGATAGTCACATGACTGAGCTGATTGGGCCAGGGATGAGCTTGCCTTGAGCTGGGGGTTGGACTAGACGACTTCTTGATGGTCCTTCCAGGCCTATGGTTCAATGACCCAGAAAATGCAGGGTCCCACCCCTACTCCACCCAGTACCTTCTCTGTCTGCAACTTCTCCAGCTGAGATTTCAGGTACTTCCAGGTTGCCATGACATAGGCTTCAGCACCTCTGTACTCCTGAAAGGCAGCTGATTCAAGCAGAGAGGTGCAATGGACAACTTCAAAGCGGCCGGTTTCAACCAGATTTGCTGAAAATCATTGGATTCCAGGGAGTTGGGTCCCGGCACTGTAAAAAATGACTGCTTCTGCACGGTTTAGCCCAAGAGCACAGCAAATCCTGAAGTCTCTGTGGAGAAGAGAGAAGAGGACATTGTACCTAGAGACTGGGTGAGTTGAGCCCAGGAGGGGGAGGCCCCTCACCCCATGCCTTGCCCCAGAGCCAAGCAATGCCCTCCCTTGAGGCAGATCAGAGTTGGGGTCCCTTAGGGTGGACCCCAATTCTGATGGCAGGCTGCCGCTGCCATCGGTCGTGGCGGCAGGGGACGGGGGGTGGGTAGTGAGCGGCTGAACGTGGAGCCTCCGCTTTGCCCAGCTCTGCGCTACCGCTGTTCAGCCCGGCTCCGCGGGGCCCGCCAAAGCACAGGGCCCGGGGAGGTTCCCCTGATTCCCTCCCCCACCACAAGGGACAGCTCTGCTCACCGATCCTTGTTTTTGGTATCCTAGGCCAGGAGCTTCACACTACACTTCTGCCAGATGGGGATTTCACATGGGAAGATGGTTGTTGCATCAAGAAGCAGGAACTGCAGGGAACTACGAGGCTGGTGCTTGGTGGCAAATCATGGTTGTCTCTAGTGGGTTATGGAATAGAGAAGATCCCGCACAATTTACTGATTCGTTTGATGCACTGGCTGGGGGAGTAGTTAGTTGATTGCATGATTTCACAATGATTGCACACTTGATTCATACAACACATTTTTATTTTAAAATTCTTTGCTACGCATATAACGCTGCTTAGCTTTAAGAAATACCACAAACATTAAGAACACAATAACTACATCTATCAGAAACAATGCTCCAAATGCACTTCCTTCCCAAACAATGCTATAAGAATTAGTATTACAAAAACAACTACAATTACAACTAAAACTTAAATTTGAATCAATATTATTATTTTTCATAATATACTTACAATCCTAGAATTCCGAGAAGCCAAACACCTAAATATGCTTTCATTCCTCAGTAGTACAATTTAATGGGCTGGCCTCAATACTGATAGGACTAAGTCCCCTTCCTTCAGTCCTGCTCGGGCACTCCGCGGCTTCAGAGCGAACTAAGAGCGTGAACTAAGTGTTCACGGAGAGGGTGGTTCAGGTGATCAGTCTGATCCGGCCTACACTTGCGATTCTTCCTTGGTTGTTCTGCAAGTGAGGTTACCTCCAAATTGGGACAGTAGGTTACAGATTTTATGGAGTGAGTTGCCGTCTTGGGCCCCTCCTACCCAAACCTGTCACTACTCCCAAATTTGGGCTCGGATCTTAGTCAGCAGATTCTTTTGCTTGGTAATCAGTTTCTTTGGTTGATCATTTAACTACTGTGGGGAATTTTCTTTCTTTCCAATCTTTTCTAAGGCCCTAGGGTTTGATCTCTTGCAATGTGGGATGTTTGCTTAAGGGTCATTTTTATGTTAACTTTGTTAAAGGCCTCTAAAGATAAAATTCAAGAGTTAAGACTTTGAGCAAAGTCAGGACCTTCCGCACATAGGCCAAAAACAATGGTCTAGATAAGACGATGGATCTTGTCTTTTTCCTAAACTGGCTAATGGGCAACTATTACAAACATTCAAACTATTATATTCATATGACAATGGTGACAGTCCAGGACAAGTACATTTCCTTGGGAGCCCAGGTCGTTTCTGATTCGAACTCCCTGGGTTTGAATAAGGGAAGTGTCCTAAACTTCCCACCAAGCATCCAGCAGTGCTAGCAAATTTTGGATCTTTTCTTCATCCCTTCTTCACATCCTTTGAAATATTCCAGGTGGCATTTGTAGGCATGGGAATCTGCACTCAGGGGGTTTCTGAATTCAAAGGAAAGAGCCTAACTTGGTAATGGCAGCCTCCCAAGAGTGTCTAACTGCTTCTCCTGAGCCTGTTGGTAGGCCCACCCAGAATAGGTACCCAGTGAAAAGGATGGAGATGCAGCGTGGCAGAAGAGTAATGCGGTTCCTCCAACCCTACAAGAGCTCACAGTTGACAGTAGCATGGCCGGGCCCGTTGGACAGGTGCCTTGGATAGCCCACAAGGGACGGTGGCCTCAGGAAGGGGAAAAAGTATTTGTCAGTCACTGCCCTGAAACCTTGGTCACAATTATGCCTTCAGCCATGTGTTTTCAGTGCCAGGCCCCAGGGGACAGAATGAGCTGGACATCCTGCTTCATGGTTCAAGGGTTTCCCCCTTCTGCAGGCATCTCCACCAAGTGCTACAGAAAACCATTTCAAAGGACAGGCGACCACTGCCCAGAGCAGGTCCATGCAGCTGAAAGGATGATGACAAACAGCCAGTGTCCAACTGAGAGACCAGGAGGAGTCCCTGAGTTCTGGGGACTGCTTCAGAAAGACGGCCATGGGCTGTCCCTCAAGCCACAGTAAAACAGTGCGCCATGCTGTGATGTGCTCTGTGTCCTGTGTTGTGGAGCCTTGAGGAGTTTCTGTACAGTTTCTGACGCCTGTCATCATGTATTTTCCCCCAGAGCCCCATAGCTCATTGGCTCTCAGGGGACATAGCTCCTTAGCTTGCGGGTGTGGGGACTGTTTCCTTAACCTGCTCCCACTTTTGGGATTTCAGCTACCTTGATCCCACCCACCTCTCTGCCCACATCGCTGCTCTGCAGCCACTGCTTGTGCCCTCCATCCATCCTTCTCTCTTCTCCAACTCCAGGCATGCTGCTCTAGCCTTGCGGAGCTCTTCATGCGTCCTCCTTCCCTACTTCCTATTCCCAGTCCCAGTCAGTGCACGGGTTCCCGCTGATCTCACGCATGACCTGCTTGGGGTCGGCTGTGCTCCCCTGTCACAGTCCACCCAGCTCATGCCCTGGAGCCCCATTCTGTGGGTGGTGGCATTGCAGGTGGGCCAGGAGTGAAGCCTTTTGAG
This sequence comes from Alligator mississippiensis, assembly GCF_030867095.1. Taxonomy (NCBI): domain Eukaryota; kingdom Metazoa; phylum Chordata; order Crocodylia; family Alligatoridae; genus Alligator; species Alligator mississippiensis. Next base: position 550,101 of record NW_026775376.1, on the reverse strand, counting down.
GACTGTGTTTCGCACAACCATGGGGCAGAGGGTACCCTCTGCCACGTCGTATTGGCTAAATGTGACCTCCTGAGGTCCCTTTCAAACCTGAAATGCTATGTTTCTTTCAGGCTATGATTCTACAGAGGAAGGCAACCTCCCCGCCCAGGCCATACCACTGAGCAAAAAGAAAGGCCCTCTTTCTGGAGCATGAACTGCCAGCTTTTTCAGCAGGTGCATTGGCACTGTGGCAGAATGCCACCTCTGTCTCTCCCCAAAAATTCTGCTATGTGACAATTTGGTTAACATGG